>NW_015643341.1:203236-219468 GCF_001515625.1 Sinocyclocheilus rhinocerous | reverse complement strand
CCCTTCAGGGATCAGGTGGTGAACCTCCAAGCGCTGCCCTCGGAGGAGGCAGACCCAGTCCTAGCTTTACTCTGTCCCGTCCGAGCCTTAAGGTGCTACGTAGACCGGACTTGACGTCTCCGTTCCCTCCTTCAGGGAACGAGGGTTACCATACGTAACCGAGACGATTTTTGACATTACCGTGTTTTATTTAATTTTTTTATTGTGTTATACATGGTGTTATAATTCTTAGAAGTATACCTTGTAAAAACGGTTGTATCATTTAGTACCATGGTATTATCATTCTTTTGGATTAACTGAACCATTATCATTATTTTTGTTCAAGTACCATGGTAATACCATGTAACTTAATGCATGTTTTTTCCCTCTGGTTGTTTTTTTTTTTTTAACCAAGTACCATCATGATATTTGTTGATGTACTATGCAAAATCAATTACCATAATATATACCAAAAGTACATGATAACACTATGCTTTTTAGACATACAGTACCATTTACATATATATGTGTGTGTGTGTGTGTGTGAAGTACCATTTAAAAATTATGGTATATGAATGTTTTAATCATTTGGTAAATTTTTTTTTTTATCTGACTTCTATGATATCCTTATATCTTTGAATTGTCATATGTATTGCCACTGCAGTATTTTTATTAATTTTTTTTAAGGACCGTGGTAATTCCATGGTATTTGTTGATGTACCATGTAAAATCATTTATTTCAATAATATATATAAAGGTACATGGTATCACCATGTCTTTTGGAGTGCTGTAATGAACTTTGTGAAGTATCAATGAACTCCTATGATATTGTCATGTTTTTGAACAAACTGTAATATTACTATGTTTTTGTACAAGTATCATGGTAATACCATGATATTCTGTGAACTACCTTAAAATTGTCATGTAAATACCATAGATAATTAATATTCTGAATATGAATTGATCATGATATTACCATTACTGTATACCACAGTATTGTCATTAGTTGTCGACGTGCATAAATGCAGCTTTGCATTTTTTGCCCGTTTCATTTTTTTAGATTCACTGCTAAAAACAGGATTGCTAGACCTAAAGGGACAAATCATTATGAGTTAGAAATTTTCATGAAGTAAATATATGCAAATTCTAATCAGACATGCACTGTGATGGAGAGCTTATCTCAAGGACCACGTAGACAGAAATTAATCAAGTCTGTTGTCAATTTAGAGCAGACGTGTGATTTAAACCCACATGCGCCACTTCAAGTCAAGGCTGTTTGCTTGCCGAACACATTCTCTGTTCGGGACTTCGCCATATGAGCGGGGAACGCCAGTGGAGTTAACAGGTTCAGAGTAATATTCTCTTCCATTTATCCCTTTGATATGTGAATTCTGAAAGACGACTGCCTTCTTTAATCAGTGGTAAATGCTTTAAACTTTCCTTTCCCACTGTTACTTAAGTTTTTTTTTTCCAGAGAATTAAGAATGACAAGCAATTTCTCAGCATTTGAGGAGAAACCACCATTGACGTCATCTCTCAGATTACAAATCCTAAAACGACAGGCTTAGGAGGCCGGAGAACACCTGACATTTTTTTATGAGGCCATGTATTCTGAGGGACTCATTAGAGAATGTCTTAAATTATGTTTTCTTACAACGAAAATGCTGCCAAGCTCCAAAAACCACCATAAAAGTAGCTCTCATCATTTGGCCACCATATTCCAAAGCCATAATGTAGCTTTGTGTGAGGAGAATAAACAAAATTTATATACGTATTCTCTAATAAGCATCCCAAAGGTTTTAAGCTTTATGCACATTTATTCACTTTTGGCCGCATTTAACTTACAGTACTCTCGTGGCAATTTGGCAAAAGTATTTTACATTTTGGCAAATTGTTGACAATCTCATTTATACAGTTTTGTACAATCTTTTTACAGTGCATTGAAGGTGAGGTTTTTGGGTAAGTTTTTTTTTTCTTCTTAAAAATTGTACGTTTTTGTATGAATCAAATCATACAAATTCATACGAAGTCACCAATTTATAAAATACTTGCAAAAAATACTCCACATGGTGATACACCCAGAAATAATTCCCAAGATCTGTTTACAATGTGCTGAAAAAGCTATATAGCGTAGGAAAGTAGAAAATATTTGCTTTACGTTTTGAGAAAATGGAGGCAAAGTCATACGAAGTAGCCAATTTATAAAATACCTGTGTAAAAACCAGCCAGGATTTGTTCCCGAGATCTGTTTACAACATGCTTAAAATGCTGTGTAGCAAAAAAAGATCAGTCCAAATTTATTTATGAAGTTCCTTTTCCAAAATAGACTCATTGAAAAATGTGCTTCTACCTACTTTTTTGCTCCAAAAACAGCTGAAATGAACACTAGTGGCAGTACACAAATTATATGGAAGGTAGCAGATTGTCCTATAAATAAACAATGTTGGAAAAGAGTACTGCCGTGCAAAGGCAAAAGACTGTAACTTCTATTTTTGTCGAAAATGAGTTATTGATATTTTTGGGACATTCAAGACATCCTTTATCATGTATAAGTATCTTGAGTCAATTTCGTTGTTTTTCCGAAAAAAATAATGGGTCGTCTCAACCGTAACTTCGAAAAGCCCCGGAGAAACCAAGGCAGAACACCAGTTATGGCTCTTTGACTTTGTTTGGAACGCTCAAATTGAGTTACGGCATTCTGCCTTTGTTTAGCCGTGTGTCAAAATGAAGTTCCGGTTCCGGTTTAGAGTTATACGGTGTTCTGCCTTTTTTTTACTGTCCTTTAAAGTCTGCCGCATTTTAATTATGGTGTAGACAAACGAATTAGATAGATCGCGATCTACCAAACAGCTCCATATATCAAAGCACTGTAAAGACTATACCTTGGCAGCAATACATAATCGTGAATAACCTTTAAAATGTTTTGTAATGCAGATTATTCACCAGGCTGTCAGTTGGACGGCAATTATGCTATGTCTAGCATTCTTTTATGTTAATGAGCATAGCAAATAAATTGGTATCCACGGTATCTACTCACATGTTTAACTTTTAGTCTGCTTGTTAAGGTCAAAAATGTTTTTTATTAATACAGTCGCATTACTATATGCAATAGCCTATATGAGATAGCCCATGATCACTAGCTTTTATACAGGTGTTACTATAACGATTTTGTAAATGGTGATCAGCAACCAAATGTTGATAATGTGGAAGTTACTGCCTTTTGCCTTGGTGTGACTTCTCACGTTTTGCAGACAATGCAAAGGCAGAGTACATTAACTTCGAAATAGGGGTAAAAATCAAGTTTGAGCTCACGATTTTTTAATGTAGATAATTGTCATTACTAAACCAGTGTCCTACCTATAATTAATGGACAATTAAAAAACTTTAAAGTCATTTTTCTCAGTTTCACACTCTAGCGAGTTAAGGTCTTTTGCCTTTGTAAGGCAGAGTAGAATTTTACTTTACATTTTGACAAATTGGTAGTGAATATGAGTTTCATACAGTACATGTTCATACAGTACATGCTTACGCCCCACTGAGGCTTAAACCCCAAGTATACTTCGTTTTTGTATGTTTACGCTAGCAGTTAGCAACGCTAGTTGAAGCAAAGCATGTCGGTTAGAAATTTAGTTTGAATTTTGTATGCAAACACTAGAGGAAGTAGAAAGTGTCTGATTTCACATCTCTATTTTCCATCCGAAGCCGATGACACCTATTGATTGTTGCATGTTAAAAACTCACCCACAAATGAGGTTTGTGAGGAACAGAACTTTTTAGATCATGCATTTCATGCAACTTGACCCCCTGACCTAAAGAATTGTTCACATATGGTGTCAATGTACTGTATGGAAAACAGAAGCTCTGACATTCTACTAACTCATTTTGTGTTTCACAAGGTGAGTAAGGAGAGTAAACTCCCCAAAAAAACGTTTTTTTGCAGTGAACTATCCCTTTAAGAACACTATTTTTAACGTAGATCAGATGTTGTCGTTATACCAGAACAAAAAAAAAAAAAAAAAGGTCAGCTTGGATGGACTTAGAGATAAAAGAGCAGAGGACATCAGATGAGTATGTTCTTCTCCGCTCCCGCTCTCGCAAGCTCATTCAGATTCGTCCTCAGTAACCCAGGTGCCCCCTCTCGTTGCGCCGTTCCAGGAATGATGAAGCACTGGGCCTCAAGAGCTCCACGCAGGCTGTTGGCACAATCTATTATGCATGATGAGATTTGGCCTCTCTCGATCTCCCTCCCTCCCTTCCTCTCTTGTTGGCCAGCTAGCTAGAACTCATTACTTTGTACTTGTTGAGCGGAAGCCGTTATTTCAGGCCCATTAGTTAGCCATAAGGGATTGTTATGTGACCACAGATGCACATTTGCTACATGCTAGCCTGGAATCATTTTTTTAATCTTCAGAAGCAAATGGAGGTTTGGGGCAAAGTGCCCCGTTTTGTTACTAGCGTGTGCGTCCATGTGTGCATGGCGAGTGATTGAAATCTGCTTATATCCAAGAAATGTAATGCAGATACTGAAATGGCAGAATGAAAACTTAAAGGGATAGTTAACCCCTCATTATAAAGTCATTATTTACCACTTGACCCTCATGTTGCTCCAAACCCATTTGATGTTATTTTTGTTCAATGGAAAACAATAGAGGAATGGATCTTCATTTGTAAGATTTTTTTTTAATTAACTGTGATTTAAAACAAAAGAAAAAGAAAAGAAATATATCTAAATTCATAAATGTGTTTATTTATTCAAGTAAAGTTTAAATGTTTTTAAGCATATTTTTCAAAACATTCTAATACTTTTATTTTGGAAATGAATTAATGAATCATAATTTAAAATAAAAATATCTAAAATGAGAGTTTTCTAGAACTAAATTAATAAAAAATCTATTGGAATAAATTTGTCATTCTACCTGGCTTTTTTATTATTTTTACAGAAATAACATTGTATGAATTTATCAGCAATTTGCCTTTCTTTTCTGAGACACATGGTCAAGCTAAACGCAATTGCTTTAAGAAATTACGGGGAAAAAAAGAAGAGTCAATCCATTTTCTGTCATTGTGCCACTAATCAAAATAGTCTAGCAAATCCAGCTTCAAATCGGCTTCAGTCTTTATTGTGGATTTCATAGAAAACCTCTCTTGCTGGTTGGAATGGTAATGTAAATCTTGTCAGTGGTGGGCAGAATTAATGCAGGCCTGATAAATGCATGATGGCCCTTCAGTGTGATCATTGCTGTTAATGCCAGCTTTCTTGCTGGGACTGCTTGATGCATATTATTGGATCATTGCAGCAGCGGACTTGATGACACTTCAGCAATCTTTTTCATTACCAGGTCACATAAATCCTTACGTCCTCTTGTCACTCTCTCATAAAGCCCTCTAAATGTTATTTCCTCTCTAATGAGCTCTTTAGTGTAACTATAGAGTTTTGGGGATTTTCGTGTAGTGGCGATTGAGACGGAAATTAGCATAAGCGGGATATGAGAAAGTGGAAAGAAAGAAAATGACAGAAATAATCAGCGTAACAGTATATGTTAACTTCTGATGTTGCTCATCATCCACTAAATGTGTGCTGTTGGCAAAATAAACATGCTAAGCATATGATCACACAAAAGTGAATTTAAATGGACAAATCAAGTGGCAAGAAAGCACACACTATGTAAGCTGGCTGTTGTCCTTATATATACTTGAAGTGATTATCTGAAAGCTAACTCAAAATTTACTGATAAAGTCTCCCAAAGAAAGCATAAATAGGGTAACAAGCAAAGGTCCTAGTACTGAGCCTTGTGGCACTCCAAACTGAACTTGTGTTTGGTATGTGGTTACTAAGAGCAAAACAGTTCTGTGAGAGAGAAGCAAGATGTCAATATGAATATATTTATATACATATGTACACATCAATATTTTTTTCACATTGCAGTACTGCGAATTTGAGGGAAAATGTTATTTAGTTTTATTAATATTGAAATATAGAAAATTGTAATGCTACAAAAGTATGCAATAGAACGTATACGTATACTTTCTTTTCTCTAATGTGTTTTTATGTAGAATAGCATGTTGTTAAGTTAATGAAAATGAAAACTAGTCAAACTAGTGAAATTAACATATACATGTAGATAGTTTCTTGACTTATTTTTTGAGATTCACTCAGTTTTTACATTATCATTACATGGATTTGTTCAGCATACACATGGCTCAACTATTTTATATGGTAACTCCACATAGAGTCAATTAGAAATTGAACACACTTTATCTGACTGTCAAAAATGCATTTCTCAACATGTGCATACTTGTTAACGCTGTACACATCTGCAAGTTGTTTGTAGCGCTACGTATGATTAAATATCTAATTGTCAGCAGTGATGATGTATTGTTTTCTCTCACTCTTGTCGCCATACAAGAATGATCAACTTCCACATCCTCTCTACAGTGCAATAAAAGAAAAACTGTAATTCCACATCATCTTTTACGACTTTATTATCCGAGCTATTGATTCAATTCATGTGAAATGGGGTGCCGAAATCTTACATTTTCACCATATGCTGGTAGCAAGCCTTCTGAACGATACGTGCTTGAATTACGACTGATAATGGATGGCTTGACATTTTGTTTTTCTAATGAAATCCTCCAAGCCTAATTTTGCTCTTTCGCTGATGAAAACATGAGCCATTATAGAGTGATTTGCAGTATAATCATTTGGGAGCTATTTCTGCAATGTTTTTTTTTTCCAGGTAAGGCATAATGGGATGTTTGTTTGTCAGTGATCGATGCACGTGTATCTGATTTGCGGTGTGTTGTGGGATGGGCTGCCAGATGGATTGTGGGACTGTAAAATCACAGGTGGTTTCACTATCAAACAAACGCTGATGTAATTAGACACATGGACTGCAGAACACAACAAAATCGTTCTGCTGCATATTGCTGCAATCCCCAATGACTTCAGGGATGTTCCTACGTGCAAGTTTGCAATTACGAAAAGTATGTGCTTTCCAGCCATCTTGACTGAATGCATTGGGAAACTTTATATTCCTTTCACAATTTCATCTTTTTTTTTGTACCTGACAGCTTTTTAGCATGTATTAGCATGTGTAATTAAAATCTTATTTGTTTATTTTATCAATTTCAAGCTGCCACAGAGAATTGTGGGAAATGTAGTTTTGCCACACACGTCCATCACCTCATAACATTTTTTAAACAATTGTACCACCATTCTTCATTGATTAAAACTTAAGATTTCAATTGCCTGTTTCATAAGCCAGCATTTTTAAACAATTTGGCAACTATTTTTCATTAGCAAGACATAAAATGTACACTGTAAATAAAAATACAAATAAAAAATGTTTTCTTATTTTCCTTTTTTTTTTAATTATTATGATTATTATTATTATTCCCCAGGAAAAAATACAAAAATATCCCCCACTGGCATTTTTTTTTATGCTAAATGCATTTGTTTTAGCAACTGGTTTATATTCTTCATTAAACAAACACTAAAATAACATTGACATATTACGTTTTGCATTGGCAAGTTTTTTCTTTCTTTTTTTTTCCTCTCCATGTTTTGGTTGCAAAAACCAGCTGTATAATTTTAAAGTATAATTTTTAAACAATTTGACCAAATTTTTTATTTGTAGTGCACAGAGTATGTACACAATATATATAAAAAAATACAAATAAAAACATTGTTGTCCTTTTTCCAAGATGAAAAACCTAAACATCCTAAAAACAAGATAAATTTACTTTAAAATGGACATTAATAAATTGATTTATAGTGTTTTTACCCTAATGACAAGTTGTCTCTTCTTGTTTATCCTCATAAACCTGGCAAATGTGTCATTTTTTTTTTTTTTTATAAAATCTGAATACCATTTTTATTAGCAGTGCAAAAAAAAAAAAGCACACTGTAAATAAAATGCTTGAACAGTCATAATTTCTTGTATTTTTGGAAATAAATAAAACATCTAAAAAATAAAAAAAATCACAATAAAATCAATTCTTATGTTTCTGACCACATTTGCACAGTTTGTTGTTCTTGTTTTAAACATAAATCTTAAAATGCTTTATGAGGCTTATGCTTAAAATAAGACGCATATGAAAGGCTGAAAGATTCATGCATGTTTATGACAGGAAGTTGGCAGATATTGCGGGGTGAAAGAGCCGTAAGAGCCTTGACACGTATTCAGCGCTGACAGCCATTATCATCTCCCTTCCTCTTCTTTCCACACTTTCTCATCCTTTCTCAGTTTCTCGCTCACACATCCTTTCTCTCGCACCTATTGGCTCTTTCTCACACTCACATGTTCCTCTGGAAGTCTCAAAGTCATTACCTCTCTTCGGCCCGTGTGAAGGGCAAGCCGTCACACGACTCGTCATCAGTCACTCCTCGTTCCCTCGCCCAGCCAGCTAATGTGGAGGGAAGGTTTTTCCGACGGGACCATCCATGGAAAGGTAGATTTCTCTGTATATTTGTGTTTCCTGCAGCTGGTTTGGGAGGATCTGTCTGAGGAGAGCGTGATTGCCGTAGCGGTGGGCACCATGTGCCTTCCTTACCCTTATTTGGTATTCTTCCTGTTCCTGCTCCCTGATTGTTTCTAATTTGAGTCCAGGTGTTCCCCGTTTAGTTCGTATTGTTCCCAGGTGTGTCCCTTTAGTTTCTGTGCATTTAAACCCTGTGTTTCCCAGTTTTTTCCGTCTGCTGTTACATGTCATCCCTGAAGTTCCAGTGTTTTGCCTCCCTTTGTTTATTTGAATTAAACTCTAGTTGAAGTGTTCTCCTGCGTCTCCTCGTTCCTTCCTCCCCGAGTGACCGTGACAGAACAGCAGACCTAAACAAAAAGTAAGCAGCGCCCTTCTCCCCGTTTTTATTTTTTTGGTTTTCCTGTTTTCCTCCGTGGCAATGCCCTAGCTCGTCTGGATCTCCCCTTTGTTGAGTATTCCTGGGAGTTCTGCAGGCTCGCCGCGGCTACGGCTTTGAATGACTCCACCCTCAACTCGCTGTTCTGGCACGGGGCCAATTACCATTGCCCCGTGGACCTCCCATACACCACGGGACTAAACTGCATGGAAGGAATCCTCCGGTGTCTGGAGAGTGTCCGATCCCGAACCAGCCTACCGGCCTGCCTGTGTGTTTGTCTTTCCTGCAGCTGGTTTGGGAGGATCTGTCTGAGGAGAGTGTGATTGCCGTAGCGGTGGGCATCAGGGAGCTGCCAGTCCTTCTGCTTATTTGACAGACTCAGTTTTTTGTGTCTTGACATCTGGCGGCAATCGAGCCGCACTTTTTCCTCAACCTCCTTGTTCCACAGGAATAACTTGAGTACAGTGAGGCCTGGGCTGGAGAAAAACTTGACAATTAAGATATATAGCTTCAGAATGGGTCATTTTATTGTGTGTGGTCTTTAACGTGGAGCAGGGATTTACAGTCAATAAATCTAAAAAACTGTGGTTATACAATTGGTAATAAATGCGCCCAAAAAACATGGTTACTACTTTATGAAAATTAACAATGGTTTTACTTGGTTTTAGTTGCCGCACGGTTCGCCGCCCTAGCTCGTCTGGATCTCCCCTTTGTTGAGTATTCCTGGGAGTTCTGCAGGCTCGCCGCGGCTACGGCTTTGAATGACTCCACCCTCAACTCGCTGTTCTGGCACGGGGCCAATTACCATTGCCCCGTGGACCTCCCATACACCACGGGACTAAACTGCATGGAAGGAATCCTCCGGTGTCTGGAGAGTGTCCGATCCCGAACCAGCCTACCGGCCGCCGCTGTCTCCAGCCCGCCGGCCACGGCTCTCTCAACCCCGCCAGCCGCCCAGTTTACCTGTAACCAAGGGAGGAGGATGAGGAGGAAAAGATTGTTCACAGCCCTCATCCCAGCCCCAGAGCTCGCTCCAGTGTCGGCGCCAGCCCCAGAGCTCGCTCCAGTGTCGGCGCCAGCCCCAGAGCTCGCTCCAGTGTCGGCGCCAGCCCCAGAGCTCGCTCCAGTGTCGGCGCCAGCCCCAGAGCTCGCTCCAGTGTCGGCGCCAGCCCCAGAGCTCGCTCCAGTGTCGGCGCCAGCCCCAGAGCTCGCTCCAGTGTCGGCGCCAGCCCCAGAGCTCGCTCCAGTGTCGGCGCCTCCTGAGTTCCCTATTCTGCCATGGCCTCCTGAACTGTCTCATCCGCCATAGCCTTCTGAGTTCCCTGCTCCGCCGTGGCCTCTCGAGCTCTCTGCTCTACCGTGGCCTCCCGAGCTCCCTACTCCGCCATGGCCTCCTGAGTTCCCTGTTCCGCCATGGTTCCCCGGGCTCCCTGATCCGCCATGGCATCCCGAGCTGCCTGCTCCGCCATGGTGCCCGGATCTGGTACTGCCTTGGAGGCGTCCGGTTCCATATGAGTCTGTCCTGAGGAACCTCCAAGGCGCCTCCCTCCCCGTTGATGTTGTGTGGCGTGATGACACGCCTTCCGGAGGGGGGCGTTATGTCAGACTCTGTTTCTGTTGTGTGTGTGTGTGTTTTGCTCCCCATGTGCCTTCCTTACCCTTATTTGGTATTCTTCCTGTTCCTGCTCCCTGATTGTTGGTAATTTGAGTCCAGGTGTTCCCCGTTTAGTTCGTATTGTTCCCAGGTGTGTCCCTTTAGTTTCTGTGCATTTAAATCCGTCTGCTGTTACATGTCATCCCTGAAGTTGCAGTGTTTTGTATACCTTTGTTTATTTGAATTAAACTCTAGTTGAAGTGTTCTCCTTTTTTTTAAATAAATTTATTATGATTATCAAGACTGCATTTGTTTGATCAAAAATAGTAATTTTTTTTTAATATTATTGCAATGTAAAAACTTTTCTATTTTAAAATGTAATTTGATCTTATCTTGTTTTGATCTTTGAATTATGTTGAGTTAGGAAAATTCTTTTGTAGCTGCTGACTAAAATTCTTCTTTAGCACTGCACTAATATTCGATTGATTGATAGTTAGTTAGTGTGTGTCCTGTACGAATATCCTAAAAACAAGCAAAATTATTAGCAAGAACTAAAATAGCATTAAATTATCAATTCATGTTCCTTTTTTTTTTTTTTTTTTTTTGCATTGGCTTTTTCTTTTCCTTTCTTTTTTTCTTTTCTTTTCTTTTCTTTCTTTCCCTCAAAACCTGCTGAATAAGTGGAATTTTTAAACAATTTTACAAATGTATTAGTAGCGCATGTAATATGGGTGAAGTCATTTTCTAGATAAATGAACAAATAAATGCATACATGCATACATAATCTGTTACAAGTTTATCAGCTCAATTTAAGTGGTAAACAATTATTAACCATGAAACACCACAATGTAAAAGGTAACATGCAAAGCAATATTGTAGTATATATATATTTTATAACATGTTTGACATATAAAATTTAAACGTGCAAATTTTCCCTGACCTAACATTTTTATGAAAAAATTGTCATTTAAAATCAGCCTTCATTATACAGTAACTCTTGTTTACAAAAAACTGTCATTTTAGTTTGGAAGATACGCAAAACATGATTGTATTTTAAGAGTTTATGAAACTAGAATTTTGACTCAAAAGTTGACAGTTGTGACAACTAGCCCCAGTCTCCTCTGTATACACTATATACGCTATTTCTTTATTATATAAGGCAGTAAGATTGATGGAAAGAAAATGGAATGAAATGAAACAAGTTTCCCCATGCATTGCTATCACAGGGTTTACTTTCGGAAAGTGACAATATCTGATTTATGTATTTGGGTCTGTTTAACTGCTATCAACAAGTCGTTTGTGGCGTGAGAGAGCTGGCCGTTACATGATAAGTTACTGCAACCTCAGAAATTTTGTGGCTCACTGCTTTAAGGGTAATAAAGCTTATGTACACAGTGCAGCGTGTGCACAATTCACTTTTATGTCATCTCGGGACGAGGGTTGCAAAATTATCCATTTCACTTTGTTTATGACGCCCACCTGGGCTTGTAATGAGGGGATGTGGCAAAGAAAAATGCTCTTTAAGTATAACCCACACCAAAGCAGAAACCCTCTCAGTCCAATTTAAATGTTCATATGTCAGACTGTGTTTGTGCATTAAGTGTTATCAACTTTAATTCGATTCTGATTGTACAATAATTGTTGCCACACTTTCCCAACAAAATCAAAGTACTTGTGCAACAGTAAATCTGACTCGTGGAGCATGTCAGGCTGGGTCACGATACAGGACTAGTTTTATTTGTATTTATTTATTTTTAAGATTTATTATATGAGTATTATTTTATTTTATTTTATTTGTATTTTATGTTTTAATATATCTATTAAATGTTTGTTACTATTTAAATGGTTTATACATTTAAATATTCAAATTAAAACAGCAGTGTTTTAAACACTGACAAATAGTTGATTTTTTCTTTCTTTTTTAAATTGTAATTATTTTATTTGATTAATTTCACTTTTATTTAATTACAGTTTACATAATTCTATTACATTGTATTTGTAATTATTTTATTTCAAAATATTCTGTAAATGTAAACATGTTGTGCTTTAAAAATGTACTTTTTAAAACTAATTCACCAGAATAAACAATATATTTCAAGACAACTGTTAAACTTCAAGCCACTGCTCTAATTATAAAAGGCTTTTTTCATTTAATTCTAATTTATAATTTAAAATCTATTTTATTCATTTTATTTGTAATTATTTTAATTTCAAAATACTTTGATTTTATTTTTTTATATAGTGCTTTAAAAATCATGGTTTCGTGTTTTTTTTTTTTAGCAGCAGTTCTGTAAATGTGTTGTACTTCAAAAATACGTTTTCACCACCAGAAATTCATCACAATAAACAATAGATTTCATAACAACTACTGTTATAGCGTCAGACATCAAACCATGGCTTTAGAGCAGTCTAATAATGAAAGACTTCCTTAGTTATTATTCATTATAATTATTAATTATTATATTCAAAAATATTTTTTATATTTGTATTTTAATCATTTATTTTCATTTTTATTTAATTATTAATATCAATATTATAATAATCAATATTAATATTGTATTCATTTTATTTGTAATTATTTCATGTCATAAAATTGAAACATTTTTAGCAGTAGTTTTTTTTTTATATAGTGTTTTAAAATAATGTTTGTTTTGTTTTGTGTTAGTTTTTTTTTAGCTGCAGTTAGTAAATGTGACCCTGGACCACAAAACCAGTCATAAGGGTAAATTTTCCGAAATTGAGATCTGTACATCATCTGAAAGCTAAATAAATGAGATGTATGGCGGACAATATTTGGGCGAGATACAACTATTTGAAAATCTGGAATCTGAGGGTGCAAAAAAATCTAAATATTGAGAAAATCGCCTTTAAAGTTGTCCAAATGAAGTTCTTAGCAATGCATATTACTAATCAAAAATTAAGTTTTGATATATTTACAGTAGGAAATTTACAAAATATCTTCATGGAACATGATCTTTACTTAATATCCTAATGATTTTTGGCATTAAAGAAAAATCAATAATTTTGACCCATACAATGTATTGTTGGCTATTCCTACAAATATACCCCAGCGACTTAAGACTGCTTTTGTGCTCCAGGGTCACAAATGTGTTGTGCTTCAAAAATATGCTTTTTAAAACAAATTCACCACATTACATTTCAAGACCATTGAAATGTAGACATCAAACCTACAAACAAAAAATGAAAGGCTTCCTCTTTTTTTTTTTTTAATATATATTAAATATTACATTCAAAAATATGTTCAACATTTTTATTTTAATCTTTTATTTTAAATATAAAATCCTTCTTTAGTTAATTATTATTTGTTTATTATTATTATTTCAATTGTAATATTTTTATTTTAATAATTTATTTTATTTTAAATTATTACATTTTAGGAGCAGGGCTTTAAAGATATGCTTTTATAACAAATTGACCACCTTAAAACACAAATAAGAAAAAAACTAAGACAGTTACTATTATACCTCAAACCATGGCCTTGAATCACCCTAATTATGCAAGACTTCTTCAAGACCGGCCGATGAAAATATGAAGTTTTCCACATCTCTGCTAAGTAGCTTTCAGGTGGCCGTTATCTGCAAATCTGTCATTCATCTCTTGGACCCTTGCTTTCTCTTCCGATTCGACTCTTTTCTCTTATCATTCATGACAGAGCGGCTTCATTGATTAAGCAGAAACTCCCCAGCACGTCTGGCTTAGTATTCTACGCTGAAGCTGAATGTTGCATGAAAATATCACAGGCTGTTCATTTGTATGTTGATAAAAATGCAATCTCTCGGTACCTGACCGAATTTGTAAATGCGATCCTTTTGACATTTCCGAATGCCAAGCAACAATTACTCTACGCTGAACTCCTATGCTTCTAGGCCTGTGGATATCCGTGGGGATTTGACGCTGTTTACACCTGGCTGTCGATAAGATTTTAATACCCAGCCAGATGTGAAATATAAAGATAACGCTTAAATGCGTTAGCTAGAGCAGTTACTCATTCCACCTTTAATAATCTTCATCTGGGCATGTGCACGTGTGCAATTACACAATCGTCTGACTGTATATGTAGAGCGTGGTTTGATGTTCAAATTATAGGAGTAACGTATGCTTGATTAAAGGCGGTTTCATCCAGCCCTTCATTAGCTACCGCTTGTCGTTTGTTTCTTTAAAATGACTCGTTTGATTCCATCTGGAAATCAAAGTCGGAATGGGAAGCCCCGTTTTTGACTAAATGCGCTTAATGGATAATATTTATCTTCGGTGAATATGCACAGCGGAGACCAGAAGTCTGAGAACGCATTAACAATCCAAGATTCTAAATCTAAGTTAAACCATAACAAACGGAACGTTTTAGGATTTTTAAAACCATTCAAAGTTCAAGACAACGATTGGGATTTATGCACTATTTCTAATCAAATAAGAAGATTCACTCAAGATACGTTCTCAAATCTTGATGGATAACATCAGGTCTCATCCATATCTAGTCAAATCAGTAAAGCACAAGAGGGACAGACCAAATGATTTTCTAGTCGTGTCATACTTTTTGACCCCGCTTTACATCGGCATATATGTTAATATACCTTTCTTCCCATCTGTTTCGGTGTCGAAAAACATTTAACTCGATTCTTTATCAAGCCGCCTCATCTTGATTGTCAGCTTCCAGAAAGGGAGGGAATAATTGCTATCTGCTCTCCTAGTCAGAGCAGAACTAATTGGCACTGATGAGTTCGCCGAGTATCGTCAAAACATGACGTCAACGCACACATGCCTTTTTGGCTGTCAATGTGTCCACGCAGGCAGCGGAGAGAGTGAGCGGGAAGTTTTATGGGTTTGATCAAGTCAAACGGCTCTATAGTGGTTTTCCTACTCTTGGTGCTAATGCTAAGCTAGCTACTGATTCAAGGTGGTCTGTAATACCTGGAGAAAGCTATCTGTTAGCGCTTACATTCACCTCAGTAAGAGTTGGCGCAGGTACAATGTGAAAAAATTGTAAATGTTAAATGTGAAAAAGAGTTTAACTTATGCGCAAAATTGGAATGTTGCATAAAACATTTGCGAATAAGCACCGTTTCCATCCAACGAGTCAAAGAGAACAAAATCGTCACTTACAGATAAACTGGCACTAAATATCTCTCAGAAAACTAGGAGAAGCCACTGAGTATAGTCATTTTCATATATAATAAATTACTTGCGCCTCGGAGCGCGCAGACGAAACACAATAAATGCGGTCATTGCTTTCGGAGGCGGATCCCTGCTGTTTGGGAACGCAGTTCTGGGAGGAAATTATGCAGAAATACTTTGACGACAGACTTTGGCATTTCAGAATGACCATAACATTTCAAGATCGGTCCGCTGCTTATGCTGCGTTCACGCCATATCGTAATTACCGTAATTTTGAGATGAAAGCACGTGACGTTCTACTTGGAGCTGTTCACGTCCACGGACTCGGAAATGCTTTTCTATGGCAACACTATCAACACCTTAACAGAGCCTGCGGTGGTCAGGTGGTACATCGGTCATGTGGTACAAGTCGTAGCTCTCAGAAAACTCCCAGTTCACAAGTTGTAATTACGAGTTCTACGAGGACGTGAACGCTTTTTTACAAGTTGGAATCACGTAATTACGGGAATTCCAATATGGTGGAAACGCACCTTTTAGTCAAGCTATCCCATCCCATAAAACAAAGTCACATGACTTTTCTGATGCGCATGGAGGAATTTATTCAGCAAATGTGTTTCCATCCTCCATTATTCGCATTAAGTAAAAAAACACCTCAAGTGAATGTAAAAA
>NW_015643341.1:185346-203133 GCF_001515625.1 Sinocyclocheilus rhinocerous | reverse complement strand
TTGAAATTTGACGTTTCCATCGCTCATTTCTGATGCAGTACTTCAAAATATGCATAAAAACAGGGTGATGGAAACATAGCTAAAGTCAAACACCTGAGCTGTGCATGACTGTACTGATTGGTTAAAAGCACCACAAAAATGCTCACAGTCCCAAAGCCATCCTGAGCTGTAAAGTCCATTTCATGCAGTTGACAGAAAAAAAAGAAAAAAAATCAGTCACTATCAAAACATATAATAATATAATGGAAGATTTGTTATTTAAGATTATTTAAATGTTACTTTAACCCTTGTTCTGCTCAGAAAATACATCACTTAATTTGCAGTCAAAAATGGCCAGCCTTTTAAAAATTACTTGTAAATCTCTCATTATGCTATATTATTTCTGAATCTTGCATGGATTTTATCTCCTGTCAACTTCTTTTCATTCAATTTGCACTGGTTTTGTATTTATTTTTGGAAGATTGGTGGTAGGCCCCATTGTTCTGAGCTTATGCACTTTGTTTATGCACTTAGTTTTTGAGTAACAAACAAGAAAGCATTATTTGTGGATAATTTTGGCAATGTTCAATCAAAAACGGTGGTCCACAAGCTCAGATCGATGAGGCCTATGATCAGTCCGTTCCAAACTGAAATACAAAACCTGTTCTAATTTAAAAAAAAAACGTTGACAGACGATTGAATACAATATTTGGTAATAATGTAGCATAAAAAGACATTTATAGCCAGTTTTTTGTAGAGCTGTCACTTTTAACTGTAAACACCACAAGTGTAATAAGGTGGGGAAAATACAAAAAAAATAAATAAATAAATAAATAACAACTATTGCTTGTGAAGTTGTTATATCATGTGTGAGTAAGATTAGTCCAATTAACTAGCATTTTTGGGGAAAGGAATATCCTCTCTGGGTCAAAATGACCAGGGCTGCGTTTCCCAAAAGCATCATAAGCCTAAGTCGACCGTAGCGCCATTGGTTCCAAAAATAAATAAGAATATGCAGTAACACTTTAGTGTAGGGACCAATTCTCACTATTAACTAGTTGCTTATTAGCGTGCCTAACATTTTGGCTGTCTATTAGTACTTATAAATCACATATTCTGCAAGACAATATTCTACATCTCTAATCCCACCTAATACCTACACTTAACAACGATCTACTAACAATCAATAAGCAGTAATTAGGAGTTTAGCAATGGCAAAAGGAGTAGTTAATGGTTTGTTAATGGCGAGAATTGAAACTTAAAGGTGCAGTAGGAGATCTTGGAAAAGAGCGGAAGGCCTGCGATCGGACGCCGAGGTTGCTTTGTTTATTCTCGATAGGTGAGTAACATTGGTTTTGCTTTGTAACACAGAGTAAAACACACAGTACTACCAAAATACATTCGACCTGTATTACCATAGTAACACACATTGCTTTCACTTATTGATGACATCATACCCTCGGCCGGCTGGCACAGCACCATAATCGTTACCTGGGTTGCGTACGTATGTGTGGGGCAGAGCTATCAAAATCGGGGCGAGACACTTTTGGGGTAGGGGCATGTTTGTTTTAGTGATTTGAAATATCAACATTGGCTACCAGAAATCACTTACCCCTCCTTTAATGTTACTCTTGTGGCCAGAACATAGTGAAAACAATGAGAAGAAACATATTTTGTGTTGAACAGGTTGTTTTTGAAAGTCGGTGCTTAAAATAAAGCTGCATTAACGAGCTGGTTATCTGAATCGGGTGTGTTAAGAGACATGCAAAATATGCAGAGCGGGGGTGCACAAGGACTGGAATTGGGCACCGCTGGGCTACATCATGTGTCTGACACCGGTGAGAAAACTTTAAAAGTACTACAATACCAGGAAGGAAGATCGGGTTGTTGATGTTTCTCTGCTATTCTCGCTCTGTCTGCACAGTGTGCGTGAACGCGCTGATGACGTATCCTGTCTGCGCGAACATGGTGTGCAGAGGTATGCTCATACATACATTGACAGGCAGGTAGGAAAGCAAATTAAAACACTCGGACCGACAAGCAGGCGCTAAAAGGATCACGCTAAGCACCGAAACCTTGATGCCATGATTAGCCAAGCAAAATGTTCTGTTGACATGCTAATCAACAAGCTCTGACGGAAATCAGCCTTTTTGTGGGAGAAAATCTGTGGAATTCATAAATGTGTTGGAAAATGCGGGCTCAGTTGGTAGAACCGTTACCTCACAACAAGAAGGTCCCTGGTTCAAGGGAACATCTTCTTTAACTTGAAGTTAATATGTTCTCTTCATGCTGGTGCTTCTAGTTTGCTTCCGGTGCTTCTATTGGTAGCTGAAAGCACAAGTAAATTAGCAGAAACATTTAATTGAACACACAAGAGTTTAGGGACGTGTAGAATTATTGTAAATAATGAGTGTTTCAAAGTGGAACTGAAGGTACAGATTCTGTGTGGGCCTGTAGCATGAGTTGAGAAATAAGCTGCAACTCCAGCTAAATTATATAATAATATTTTAAATGCATGGAAATAAGTTACATTGTGTTTCTAAGCAGTCTGACTGAATTATGCCTGGAGACACGAGGAGGAAAGATGAAAAGATTTCATCATCTTTTCCCAAAGACGTTGACGTGACTTGAGGCCCAACTCCATACTTGGCCCAGTGTGGCATCCTCATGGGAAGTGTGCCAAACAAAGCGTGCAGAATATGAAAGAACCTGGATCCCCTGATCTATCTAGCTACTCGCGAGAGGGTCAAGATGAGTGGAATTCATTAGAAAACGCATGCTGTGCTGTGCCGACACTCTCCTGATGGGTTTTGCATTCGAAAAAAATCCCGAACACGTCACTTGCATTCTCTCACTAGAGTGACAGTGTCTTTTGTCATGTACAATATAAGTGCGACCCATCAATCAAAATGCTGCGGGTGCGAAGAGGGTCACTGTAAAATGAATGCGCTGACAAAAATGCTGAAGCAGTGCTTTGGACTAGAGCCATACTTCAGGCCTTGTTATGCAATCCCATGTGTGTTGCAAAAAAAAGGAGATGAACGAAAGGTTAATCTGTTATATGCGGCGCAACAAATATTAAAAATTATCGTGGCAGAGGTACCGGTGTAATGTTCATTAGCGTGATGCAATAAGGTGCAGGGCAATATGGCAATTGTTTCGCAGCAAATTAGAACCGATAAATATGGCATAAAATGACCCCCTTCTCCTTTCAAAGCAGCGCTGGATGTGTTCGGCTAATTTGCAAATTGGTATGTGTGGAGTCAGCCTCCATTTCCACGATTTGGTGGGAGTTCAAGTGATTATTTGCTCTGAAAATTAGGCCCAGAGGAAAGGATAAACCTCAGCAATTAATGGCTGGAAGATACGTCTACTCCTGGACACCGCAGTTGGACTGGCTGTTAGGAGTTACCGGGCAGCCAAGAGAAGTCTATCAACTGATGAAAGACCCCATCTTCCCCTCTTCCTTTCGGACTATTGAATAGTGCAAGTGCATTTTAGCATTGGTCACTGTTGCCAATTTAGATGACGTCACGGCTGTCTAAGCGTAAATCATTGGAGTATTGATTTATCTAAATCCTCTTGGTTTATGTCGTCCAGACAAATGAAGACAGAGCACCAAAAGTAGGAGGGGGTTTATTGATGCCGGTGTTCCCATTGCTTGCCCTTCAGTTACTCTCGTGGTACTTTAAATGCGGTTAGATTTCTTAGTAACCCGAGAGAATTCCTACATAAATTTATGAGCTGCACACAATGAATTTTATGAATTCTTGATGCTCAATGTACAAAGGCTAACTTTGGATGGATTATGCCCACAGTCACTGTCACGCAAATGCGTGTTCAGTGAATGTTCTCATTGTTGAATCGATTTTGCTTAGCTCAGACTTTGACAGCTGAATGGTACCGGCTGCTCCTTTGCACAAGGGAAGCTGGTCGGAGTTTCCACGTGAGCCAAAATATCCACCTTCTCAAGGACAGAGGCATGATGCGCTTGCAGTCAAACGATGCAAAGTAAACAGATAAATGGGTATACAGCTGAAACCATCGAAAAACATTTGCCAAACCTGTGCAAGGCTTAAAATGCAATCTTATAAAAAAAATTGATTGTCTGTATCAGAATGACACAGATAGGAAAGGACTCTTAAGGTTCTTTGCAATTTGTTCCACTCTAAGCGATCAAACAGCATGATGGATGATAGCTGAGAGGAATGGATGACTGTTTTGTTTTTGCTTTTTTTTTTTTTTTCCTAATCTAGGATACAAAGTCATCCTAAAATTTTGGCAGGAGAGATGTGGCAGTCATTGTCAACTTGTCAATAACAATCTATATTAAATCTCTGGGGAAAGAAAACAACAAAAACAACCTACGCTAACAAAAAAGTACCAACAACTACCATGGTGTTCTCTGAAGTATTTCGGAGAAATGAATGTGGTGTGAATATGTTAATCATTCAGTAACGTAGTGACTGTGATTATGCCAAATGATAACTATATGTTGTTGGTCCTGAAACATTTCTGTCAAACATCTACATACCTTCTTTGCCTGTGGTGTAGTGGGTTGTATGGACGCCCGTTTCTGCCACTGAATAAAGGTAATTGCGACTTTTTATCTCACACTTATGACTTTTTTCTCGCAATTGCTAGTTTACATCTCACAATTTGGACTTTTTTTTCCCTCAGAATTGCATAATACAAACTCGCAATTCAGAATTGTGGGATATAAACAAGAAATTCTGACTTTCTTCTCAGAATAGTGTGATATAAACTCGCAATTGCGAGTTATAAAGTCAGAATTGCGGGATATAAACTCACAATTGCAAGAAATAAATTCAGAATTGCGAGATATAAACTCCAATTCTGACTTTTTTTCTCAGAGTTGTGAGATATAAACTTGCAATTGCATATAAAGTCAGAATTGTGGGATATAAATGGAAAATTCTGACTTTTTCTCAGAATTGAGTGATATAAACTTGCAGTTGCGTGTTATAAAGTCAGAATGAATGGTGGTATATAAACTTGCAATTGCGAGAAGTAAAGTCAGAATTGCAAGATATAAACTTCAATTATGACTTTTTTCTCAGAATTGTGTGTTTGTATCTTGCAATTCTGACTTTTTTTCTCAAAATTGTGATATATAAACTTGCAATTACAAGTTATAAAGTCAGAATTGCGAGGTATAAAGTATAACATTTTAGCATAACAGATGTAATTACATCTGTTACATCGAAACAAATTTATGCAGGTCTAAAAATATTTATGATGCATATAGGTGATTTAGCAATGGATAAAACCATGCAAAATCATTTAGCTAAATATTAGCTTGAATAGGTAAGCAAGCTATTTTTGGCAGAAAAAAATGGCAGCTATGGTGCAAAGTGAGCCAAATGATGTAAGTTGAGCCAGTGAACCCCACCATAAAGCACTGAAGTTAAGTTAAATCTCTGAAGTACAAACTGGTATTTTATAATGCAATATTACACAATTGGTTTATTTTTTACTAATGTATATTATTTGATAGGGACAGTGTACAAGTGCACCAAATCATTCTTCGATATAACACCCAGAAGCTGCTTTCATCCCATTATAATCCCATTATAATCATATTCATCTTCCCACCTGTAGTAGCTAATGGCATATTCGACATTACAGAAAAGCTACCATGCCAAGAAACCTTTTATTATAATGTTTATTAGTTTCAATGGCATTTATTCATTCTAATTCAAATTTTATTTAATTTTACTCAACAAACTCTCTGTTTAGTCTGTTTTTGGGAAGGTTACAACTTTGGTGTTCAACATAGTGTTTCAGAAATGCAAACAATTAAAGATATTGAAATTTAAACTTCATTTGGTTGGCTTTATGTTGTTTAAGTTAGCTTTAAGAAAGTAAATATGAATGTTTCTAAAAAAAAAAAAAAAAAAAAAAGACAAGAAAGAAATTTGATTAATACATTAGTTTTTAAAATTTGACATGGGTTTGAATCAGATTCAGTTAGATGGTCAGTTTACACCCAAATGGTGGATCTATACTCACTGACTCGGGTCAAGCCATATTTTTAGAACCCTTTGTCATAGATGCACTCTGATGATTTAAAATGATAGGAAACATCCTGAAATTACCTTAGATACTTTTGGTGTACTTCTGCCTCATTTTCCCTTATCTTGAGGACCACATAAGTAAAAAAATAGGCTCATCTTACACCACTCTCCCCTAATATGAGAGGGAAATGACTGATGAATATTTGTTCAAAACCCAACCCTAACTATTATCGCTGTCCCATTATAGTGCCACAGTACTTTTTGTGAGAGCAGTGCTGTCATAAAAGCATCAAACACATGCTGTTCAGGTTCTAAATTCGTATTTAAAACTAACTTCAACCTACTAATCTGCTTCCATAAGAGTTCAGCCATTAACTTCACCCTTTGCAGCCTGTAGTTCTCCGAAAACAAAACAAATTAGCGTTAGCGTTAGCATGCAGTGTGTGCATTAAGACGAGACAAGTCAAGAGCACTGTCTGCTAGAACAAACTAATTATTTATACTGCTACCAAATTTAGTGTGCCCTCTCAGGGATGGTTGTCTCTATCTTAACATCATTTTTGCTATACATCATTTTTGAGACTGATTGGGCAGGATGAAGTGCTCTTGAACAGTAGTCCGTCATTCCATAACAGTCCATAACCTGTCTTTTCCATCCTGCCTTTTTCATTATTTAATTGGTTTTAAAAGGTGATGTCAATGATGCCAGGAGTAATTTGACTGTCAGCGGGATATGCCCTTTGTCTTGGCTAATGAGTGCAGGCAGCAGGGAGGAGTAATTAGCCATAATTTGCACAATGCTAACTTGCCGAAGGTTCCTAAAGCTTGCCTCGACTTTTCCCCTTCCTTCCCCCCCGAGAAATGTCAGTGGCCGTTGTGTTAAACGATGGTGGCGTCTAATCAGCCCTAGCTGGCATGTGCCTGGGTGAATGCTCATCATTAGCTACCCGCTTCTTTTAACACACCCCAGTTTTGGGAAGGGCAGTTCCTTCATTGTGACCTTGAGTAAAATAAAGAGTTAGGTCTTGTTAGCACAACTTTGTACAAGCCCACTGGGTACCCATAAGCCTCTGGATTTAAACTAGCATCCATTCTGACGGCAGAGATTTATGTGTTTGACATAAATAAATATGATATTTTGGTAAATCAATCTTGAATTGCATAGCCTCAGGCTATTTCAATATTATCATGTTAACTTCGCACCTCTGTATCCTTCTTCCAAGATGAATCCAAATCAGATACAACTGTGAAACAATTGACCCTTCACAAAGACCTGCCCCCCTTCGTTATTGTTGTTATGTCCGACAAGCCATGCCACTCTCACGCCACACATCATGTTCTCACGCAGTGAAAAATACATCGTGGAGCAAAGAGGAAACTGACAACATGCCAACAGATGAGACAGAGAAGGTTACTTCTGGTATTCAAATTCAAATGGTTCAAATTTTGTCATTTTTTTAAGAAATTCAAACAAAAAATACCATTTTGTGGCTCTTTAATGTGTTGTGACAATTTGCAATAGTGTTCAAGCGTCACGTCGGTTCAATCATCTTTTTATATTTTCTAGTTAAAGCACAAAATAAACATGAATGAACATCAGAAGGTATAGTATTTTATTTCAACCGCAGAAATACGTCAATACACAGCATTTACCCTTAATCTACTCTCCTGTCTCGTTTGTTTATCAGACACAAAATGGCAGATTCCATGTAATCATTGGACAAATCGCCAGTCAATCAAACTCCCTGCAAATGGTCAATTGATGACAGAAAATATAAAGCATTCCAGATAGTGAATCCAGAACAATTTCAATCCACATCTTCCATTTCTCAAACCTTGCAGTATCTAGTGTGCGGGCAAAGTGTGGGCACTTCAGACACTAGCACACTTGACAAGATAACAATCATCTCCCTCAGTTGTTTACTTCGAGGTTTTCAGCACCGAAAGCCAGAAATGTCATTTTGATGTTCTGTTCAAAATGCTTGGGCACTTAAACCACAGCGCTGCAGTTGAGGAGGGAGCCCATAGTGTAAAAAGTAGTTTAATATGCTCACCATTATGATAACAGGATGAGAAATGACTGGAGAGTCGTGGTTGGTGAGGATTTTGAGAACCTTATAGTGAGTGCCTGACTTAAGAGGGTTGAAGTCTCTGTTTGGGAGCTATAAGTCAGACCAAAATCACCCGCTGCCTTTTTCCTGGCTCTCGAAGAAAATAGGGCAGTCTGGGAACGGCGTCTCGCCTAGCAGCTGAGTAGCTAAGAATAATAAAACTGGCAGTGATCCGTATGGAAATATGTACTCCCCTTATAATCTGAGTTATTCATGAACCCAGCGGCCCAGGAAAGCTGCAACTTTCTCTCAGATGCGTATGTTTATTTATATATGTGCGCATTAATGGAAGGTCAGATAGTGAGATAAGCAGGGACTCATTTTTTGGGAGATTTTTCTCAAGTATTTCTTATCTGATTTTATGTACTTCTGCTGACACATCAAATCTAATTTTTTGCAATTCTGCGAAGATATGATAGCGGTGTAACTTGTTTGGACTCTAGTAGAATGAGACCTGTTGTATTTGACTAATGACGCTAAGCCACTATCTCCAGCTTCCCACACATCTTCCTTCTGTCATTTCTACCATCCCTCTTCAACTTTCCTGTCCTGTTTGCCCCTCCTTATCTTTTCAGGCACGTCGTCCACTCGTTTTTATCCCCAGCTTGCTCATCACCAGAATTTAGCTGTGAAATCTTTAATTAAAGTTTTACGACTCATGAGATTTCTCACCCACTCACATTTCCCCTCCGAGGAGTCATCGCATTCTTCTTCCCAGCCATCTTTCGTACTACCGTTTCCTTCCAGAGCTCTGGATTGGCAAATTACATATGCTGCCCAGCTGTTTGGAAAGATTGGCGGCCTTCTTGTGAACCAGGCGGCTTACAGCTTCGGCTTCTTCCAAGAGGCCTGTCTTCACGTCGCCTTAGCTGCTTAAGTGTTGCCTCCTTCCCATGAAGCGTCCCTGGGGCTGGATCCAACTGCTGGGGAGCTGATATCATCTTGCTAGATCTGAAATTGTGGATGCATAAAACTGCTTTTGTCTCTGCTTGGGATTTTCTGGCCCCTTCGTGTCATTCCCTACAATAGTAGCTGTAATGGGTGGTTTGAAACCATGTAATCCTATTTCCCTCTTACATTCCAGACTGTGGAGGAGGATATCACTGCAGCTCAGACTTGGACAGTTCTACACATTTTCTAACTCTACAGCTGTGCTGTGGATGGTAATCATATACCCGTATAATGTGCAAACACAGTTAGCACCCAACAGAGCCTTAGCTATCAAGCTAACTCAGCAAAATAATGTATTCTGACTTGTAGTTAACAGCTTGGATGGATCGTAGAGCACTTTTAAAGGTGAACTCACGTTCTTCCTCAATAAAAAAGCTTTATTTATTAAGAAATTACATATGTTTAAAATATGTTACATATGATTGCATGACCAGCCTAATACTACTTGGTAATATCTCAGTAATATCCTTGTTGTTGAACAGTTTATCTTAACCCTCTAAGTGCAAAAGTCGCAAAATTGCGACAAGACATCATACTTAAAGGGGTCATATGATGCTTTTTTAAAGATCATTATTTTGTGTATTTGGTGTAACAGAATATGTTGACATGCTTTAATGTTCAAAAAACACATTATTTTTCAAATACTGTACATTATTGTAGGTCCTATATGCTTCGTTTTCTACAAAGTCCCTCCTTCAGACAAGTTGTATTTCTTGTTACTATTAATACTGTTATTGTTGGTATTATTATTTTTATTATTTGTAGATGTTTTGTAATTGAGACTGACGATTGTGAAATGTAGATTGCAGTAGTAACACATTATGGTATTACCTATATGTTGTAAATAAAGGTGATTTCAATCTCTCTCTCTCTCTCTCTCTCTCTCACGCGCGCGCATGCACGCACGTACGCACGCACGATGCGCAAAACTCCGCATTTGAACAGTCAATAGCAAATATTTAAACTAATAACAAAACAGTAGCTGATTCTGAAGCGCCAGATTGTCATAGCAAAGTCAGAATTGCCTCCTCTCCTAGGTTCACGAAACGGTCGTCCATAAAATGCATTGCTGTTCTGTTGTAAGTAATCTTAATGCATCTACTTTCGGAAGGCCAAATATAGTGCTTTTGCTTTCGCCTAGAAACACACAGCGTCTCCTTGACATGGCTGCTTCAACACTAACTGCGTTTACTGAAACCACGCCTTCTTTCTTTGGTGCACATTTGGGCCACATTATGCAAATATTTTCACATAGTGAGGTAGATATTGGGGGCGTGTTAGAACGAGCCGTTTTAGGGGGGCGTGGCAGAGTCTTAACTTTGATAAAGAATATCTCTTTGGTTTTGAGACTTTAGTCTTTGCAACTTCAGGGATCTTATCTATGCACAATCAACTTGTAACACTCCAAAGAGAAAGGAAAACTTGAAATCGCATCATATGAACCCTTTAATCAAATAGACTGTAGTTCCTAATATGGTGTAATATCTCATTTGTATTCCCTACCACTAGATGGCAGACATGTAGTTCTTCGATTCTAGACCAAAATTACATCACGTTCCTATTCAAAGTGTTTAAGGAAAGAGTGATGAAAACAATGATGCCTAATGGTTAAAGAGTCGGACTTGTAACCCGAAGGTCCCGGGTTCGAGTCTCAGTACCGGCAGGAGTTGCAGGTGGGAGGAGTGAATGACCAGCACTCTCTTCCACCTTCAAATTACCATGACTGAGTTGCCCTTGAGCAAGGTACCGAACCCCCAACTGCTCCCCGGGCACTGCAGCAAAAATGGCTGCCCACATGGCTGTTATGGTTAGAGAGTCTGACTTGTAACCCAAAGGTCGTGGCTTCGAGTCTCAGTACTGGCAGGAGCTGTAGGTGAATGACCAGTGTTCTCTTCCACCTTCAATACATATGGTGCCCTTAAGCAAGGCACTGAACCCCCAACTGCTCCCTTTCAAAAATATATTTCTAAAATGTGCTACTAGCATGGGTAACTTTATTCATAATTTGCAATTCCGCATAAATCAGCAGTCTTGGAAAGACTTTTTGGACTACTGTTCCATAGCATTGCGGTTGCCAACTTGAAAATTTACAAATAATTTACCTTAAATGCCCATTCCTTATTTAATTTCACAGCTGTACAACATACTGGCTTCTGAAGCAGTTATTTTGGAACTTTTGTTTGTTTTGGACCTTTGCCAGAAATGAAATTTAGAGACTGAACCTTTTGGAACTTTAATTAAATACCACTGTGCCAGACCTTTTCTTCCAACTAATGTCACTTTTCTGAGCCATTTTTGCAATGACCTTTAATAAGCTAGTCCCAAGGTGATTTTTCGTGGATAAATGAAGTCACTTCCACAGGTGTCCTAGCAGTGTAACCGGCAGGTGTGATTCATCACAAAAGAATATTTTGCTAATCTAAAAAATGCCACTTGGCTTGATTTTGCGAAGGCATTCATTCGGGCCTTTTAGGTGTTGCTTAAAATAGCTTCATATATAATTTCCAAAGAAATTCCAGATAATAATTGCCTAGATTAATGGTTGTAAAAAAGACAAATGCTAAGCATGTAGTTCTGCTTAAAAATCAAATGTGCCATTCATGGATAGCTTTCAAATAGACTTGTTAGAAACACATAATTACTTATATTTATGAATGCAATGTATTGAACAATAACAGAGGCAAATACTGCAGAGCATCTGTGCTTTTTGGCACATACGTTGTAATGTTGTTAAAAAGATTAATTTCCAAAAATATGGTTTTTATAGAACCATCCAGGGATGAACATAAAAATAGAAATTGTGATATCTCAATGGGTACAGCATACCCAAGGTCGAGGGTTCAGGTATACATTTAATGCACTGTAATTCACTTTGGATAACAGTGACTGCCAAATATATTCACGAGAATGTGTCTTTGATTTGTTTATGTTTAAAATAACAGCACAATTCCCTATGAAATCACACCAAATGGAAGTAAAGCTTATGCATGAGAATTCCCACTTGATGGATCGTCTCCGACAAGCATTCCCTGCCTCCCTCCATTGCGGCTCTCCACACGAAACCATCTGGACACTTGCGACAAAACAGCTCTCAGGTTCTGAGACGAGACAAAACTGAAAGACTCCAGATCTGTGAGTTTCTTTCATGGCCAGCTACCAAGGGATTTGGTTTGGTGTGTTACCAACTGCCTGCACATTATATCACGTCTCATTTGGTCTTCATATACGTCAATGCCCACAAACGCTCATACTCCCTCTTCGCATCTCTGAGTGCCTAAGCCTGGGCATTTGAATTAGGAGATTTACCAGCTGATCCTTTGAAGGTTTTTGATCCTACCGACAGAGGAACGCTCGTGTCCCAGGAGAACATGGAAACATTTAACAGCTCCATGGGCATTGAATTACACAAATGCCATTTAAACAAAGATTATGTGAGATAATGGAACCAATAAGAGTGTAAAAGAGATTTGAAACTATTAGTTTACTCCAAAAAAGTGGAATACACTTCACACAGGTTTTGTCTGTTCATGCATTCTTTGGAAATCAAACCCATGGCCTTGGCATTGCTAATGTCATGCTCTATTGTTCTGCAGGAAAACCTTACATAAGAAGACATTTTGCAGAATATCCAGAGTGCTCTTTTCCATATCTTCCATAACTATTTTACAAAAAAAAAAGAAGAAGAACCACCATTGGAGAACCAATTATGTTTGACACGACTGACATCAAACCTGATCTGACAACCTTATCTCATTAGTGTTAAGGTTGGAAAATACTACATGACTTTTGCACAGATTTACACTTTTGAAGAGTCACTGCATTATTATTATTATTATTATTATTATTATTATTATTATTTTCTTCAGACTATGATTCCATCCTATCAGAGGTTATCAAACATGATATTTTGAGCTGATTTTTAAACATTGTTTACATTTGTCATGCATCTCCTACAAATGAGGTGCATGTTTCTGCAAGAGTTTGCCTTGTTCAGAGCGACATGAAACACAGTAGTGTATGATCCTCAGTCATTTAGTTTATGATGAAGAGTTGTCAAGCATTTCTCTGTAACAATTTTCAAAGTCTGCAAATGCATTGCTAGTGTTTGAAAATCTGTTCCGCACGTAATTCATGTATGTATCAAAGTCATGTATTGCATTCCAGATATATGTGTATGTAGCATTTACACATACATTTTTGTATCTTTGGATATACACAGAAACATGCAATATGAAACTATTGACAGTATCTAAGATACAAAAGTATTTGCATAGACAGTTTTAGAAGCATAAAAATGGTTATAGACCTTTAATTTTTTATATTTATATGAATATATTTCTATATTTTTATTGCAAATAAATAAATAAATAAATAAAAGCTTAAAAAGCTTTTTAAAATATATAAAAAAATAATTATAGGCTAGTAAATGTATAATAATCCTATTTACAAAGTAC
This sequence comes from Sinocyclocheilus rhinocerous, assembly GCF_001515625.1. NCBI lineage: Eukaryota > Metazoa > Chordata > Actinopteri > Cypriniformes > Cyprinidae > Sinocyclocheilus > Sinocyclocheilus rhinocerous. The sequence continues at coordinate 189,600 of NW_015643341.1, read as the reverse complement.
TGTACTCTTAAATTGATATTTTTAAAGAATTTATTTCAACATTGCAAAGTTTAGGCTTGGGTAAATTGATGGATTCCTTTAAAACAAGTTGACTACGGCTCCAGAAATCGCACAGAAATTCACTAAATAAAACCGTTAAAATGTAAATACAGTATGATGGCGCTGAACATATTTAGTTAATCTAAAAGATCAATTATTATCACGAATTCCACATTTTATGAACTTAAAATGACTCAAAAACATTTTTATGGCTCTTCTTGCTGTTCACATGTATAATGCTTACATGTTAAGCATTATGCCAATATGTTAAACACTTTACATTAAGACCCTATTAGTTAACATGAGTTAATGCGTTAATTAACGTTAATTAACAATGAGCAACGCAGTATTTATTAAGCTTTGTTAACATTTGTTAATAAATTGTTCAGTTGTTCATTATTAATTCTTGTTAGCTCAGACATTTTCATTGTTAGCTCATGTTAACAAAGGTAGTTAACCAATGTTAACAACTGGAACCTTATCGTAAAGTGTTACCATGTAAATAATTTACATTTCAGACTAAAACAGCATCAGTTTACATTGGTTGTTCAAAAAAGAATGGTTTGAACACTCATTGAAATGTCTCCTTATTCCACTTGGGATTGGAAAAACATGTATTCTTGGTCTTTACACAATTCGACGATGATAGTCATACATATTGTGTTCTCCATTATTCAGTCGGTCATCTTCCCTATCAAAGCTCCATGTGCTGCTTTTTCCATTTTCAGTGATCTTGCACCCGGCCACAACCGACCCACAGGATTAATGCTCTGGATTATGAGTCAAAGAGGGCACCTGTACTTTGTCACCTGTTGGAATTGCATCGTAAAGCCTACAGGGGACAAATCTGATTGAAGCTTTGTCACCACTGGAGACATTTCCCTACTGTCACCTTCAGGTACACACACACACTCACACACACACAGCTGGGAAAATGTAATGAGGTTTCGGATGAAGCCCTGCGCTCTCTCTCCTTTTCTTTTTCTGACCTCCTGTTATCGCTCCTGGAGCCCTTGTGGGTTTCACCGGCGAACAAACTGGTCGTGAGTTATTTAGCCGGTTTTGCTTTTCGCCTGCCAAATTTCCCTCAATGTTGCCCACAGATGGCGGAGGGAATGGCAGTGGTTAAACTTTGGCTTTTCTGTTTTAACCCGCTCAGATTGAACAACATCACTCAAGTTGAAAGTGAGCAAGCGAATGCGAAGAAAACAGATGGCAAACGCATTGCCAATTGCGACCGATAGTGGAATAGGAAACCGGCTGCTGATTTCGTGACTGTGATTAACACCTATAACAAAATTCGTAGTCTGGACTTTTTGGTATGTGTGAGTGCATGGCGGAGAAAGAAACTGTTTGTGTGTAATTCTGATCCTTGAGGGAAGGTAAGTGCCCACATGCTTTTAAGACTGAGCAAACCAAGACATGGCCTTTGGCAAAACTCTGACTGGTCAAGGGGGGTGAAACTAGACAGAACCTGATTAATTATTTAACAAAGGAGGTGAAACAGATATGAAGAGTGCATCTAATTTAAATAGTATTATGTTGCTAATTTTCAAATGACGTCAATTTAAATTTAATTTTATGTATTTTGTGCTTTGCTTATGCAAACATAACCTTAGATACTTGCATGTGGGTATTTTCAGAATTATTGTTGGACTCAAGGGGGGATCTGGCCTTGTGAAAAAGAAGTTCACTCATCATTGCAAATTACAAATATATTTAAATACATGACACAAGTTTCAACAGAAATAAGTATATAGAACTAGTAGTATATAGAACTAATTATAAAATTAGAACTAATTATAAAATTACATATAAAGATATACTTAAGTAGGTCAAAAATGACTCTAAATCAGAATCAGAATCAGAATGAGCTTTATTGCCAGGTATGAAACACAGAGCAGCAGAGTTTGAAAAATCCTTATTTGTCCGGGAGAGCAGAAGGAGTTCGTCCGTTTTGTTGGGTAGAGAGCGGAGATTTGCCAGATGGATGCTAGGCAACGGTGTTCTGAATCCGCGCTTCCTGTGCTTCACGAGCGCGCCGGCTCTCTTCCCCCGTCTGCGCATCCTGAAGCGCTTGATCAGCGCCACAGCTCCCCCGACTACAATGTCCAGCAAAACATCAGAATAGTCGAAAACCGGTGAAATATCGGGTGGTGTGTACTGCTGAATGTCCAGCAATTCGTCTCTGGTGAAACTGATTGCAGGGACTAAACTAAAGACAGGACAAACTAACAAAAACATAAAAACAACTGCGGAGCATGCCACGGAGGCAGCCATCAGCGTCGGCGCCATCTTGCTTAAAATTCAACTAACTGGATTTAATATACATTTAAACTATGATTATTTTCATTTAATTGTCAATAGCATGCAGTTAAGCGTCATGGTATTTGAAAAGGTACCTGGATGACCTACTACTTTCGCCGAGGTTCTAAAATGCACATTTGATAAGACACTTTACTACTGTATCCAGTGAGGCCATGCATAGGAGAGAATTTGTGAATGGCAGTGAAGTGACGCAACTGACGCAGGTAGGTTGTGTGCCCACATCAGCACGGGGGATGTAGTACACCTGAATTTCCTTCATACTATCCATGTTCATACTATACAGAAAAAATATATTTTTAACAGTTTACATTCCTCTCTTGTCGGGTCATACTCAATTTGTACAGCTTAAGCCATTTTGATCAAAAGCTTTTTATGTTACTACTGGTGTTCCACAGGGCTCTGTCCTGGGCCCTCTTTTATTTTTTATTTAACTTCTACCTTTTGGTAGTATTTTTTAGGAAATTTGGGTTTCAGTTTCATTGTGATGGCAATGACACCCAACTCTATCCGTCCTCCAAACCTACTTCTACTTTTCCTCAGTGTTCCCTCTCTGATTGCTAAACTGAGATTAAACCTGGGTTTACATGCGATTTCCTAAAATTTAACAGTAGTAAAACTGAAATTATTCTTGTTTGAAACACCAATCTGTCCAAATCTAATTGCTCTTGGGATCACTGACAGCTTTCCAATATTTCTGTCGACACAGGGTAAAGTCTGGGTGACATCTTTGATATAATTTTCATTTGAAGCTCATATTAACAGAGTCACTCTATCTATACATTTTCACATACTTAACTATTATTAGATTTCGTCCTGCCCTCACAATGAAGAGCACTGCCATCCTTGTTCATGCTTTAGTGACATCACTGAGAGTCTTTTGTTAATGTTGATTGTTTTATTGTGCTTGTAAGATGTACTCGAGTGTCATGAAAGGCGCTTATAAATAAAATGAATAACAATTTTTAAATGCACACATCTGCTCATCTCTTTTCAATGGGAGGACGACGACCATCAGTTCATGTATAATTGAGTGGCCATCAACCCCCTTCAGCTGAGCTGGGATCTGAAGTCCTGTCTCAAGTCCACACCAGAGACCACCAGAGCGCGAGCAGGTGGAGGGTCCCAACAGATGGTGACTCTCTTTGTGATTTCACAGGACGAAGCCACCCATTGAGAGTGACATCCTCACCCTTGATCACTTCAGCCCATGAAGGCTGCTGCCACTTTCTTCTATTCAGATGGGCATCTCTCTTCAAAGACGTCTGAAGAAACTCTACCTGGGCTTTGAGAGGCAACATGCTTCTGAGTGCTGTTTTGATTCCACACCTCTCTGTTATTAAAATTAGTTATTCCAGGTTGGACTGCATCAGCAAGGGCTAATTGTGGACGCATGCTAAATTAAGTACTGTTATTTTAACCCTTCTGGTGGTTTATCAAAGTAATTATCTCAAACAGAGGCTTGTATACATAAAGTGCACTAATGAGCCTCTTGTGCTAGTTTTCAAATAAGCCTGTGCATCATTTGGCTGTGTTAGTGGTGCTAAATATTGTTGTAAATTAAGGGTGGTGTGTATTTAGATTTAGCTGTGAAGAGGTTGTAGAAATGATTACAATCATTTTCTTTTAAAATTACGACTATTATTTTATTTTATTTTATCTAAAATAATTGATTTATTCATTCATTTATTTATTAATTCATCCATCTATCCTTTTTGTGGGCTTTTGACCTAATATAGTATGACAACATTTGGTAATTTATTTGGAAACAAATTTCTCTCAGAAATTGTTAGTAGATTTCACAGATAATTACAAAGAAAGGCAAGTAACATGGTTACATACTGTAAACTGAAAGTTCAGTAACTTTCAGTAAACTGAAACTAAAACCAT
>NW_015643341.1:184686-185282 GCF_001515625.1 Sinocyclocheilus rhinocerous | reverse complement strand
GGGTAAAACTTTTCCGAAATATAACAATGCAATGTAGTGGGAACAACAGCCAGTTTTAAAAGGGATTCGCTGTTTCTGACGTAAGCAAATAAAATAGTATTTTCCGAAGACGAGCTCATCGTGATTGGTTAGCTGTTCTGTCATAAGCGTCAAGAGCGAATCAAATAATAGGATACAAACGGGCTGACAAGGTCAGAGCAGTGATGGCCAGCTTGTCCCTAGACACGGTTCTAATAACTTTTACCTGAGAAGATACTGCTGCTTCATTTTGGAAGATTAACTTTTCCCTTCTTTATTTTTCATAACCCAAGAATGTGGAGACACATACCTGGGGTTATGCCGCAGAAACGTTGCAGTGAAGTAGGCTATAGTTTGAAAGGTTGCTCGTTCGGCTGTACACAGACGCTGAGCCGCTTCACACAGCGCACAAGTAGCGCTTCAACGGACGAAAACACCCACAATTATGTCAAAATACGAGGTTTTGGCGAGTAGTTTTAAATGAGTTATAAAGTCATAAATGACCGTAAAGAGTTTGGAGAAAATAGGATATGTGTCAGATCCGAGTCATGTGCATCAGGTTTTAAAGAGACAGCGCT
>NW_015643341.1:183056-183966 GCF_001515625.1 Sinocyclocheilus rhinocerous | reverse complement strand
TTTTACGAAATATAACAATGCAATGTAGTGAGAACAACAGCCAGTTTTTAAAGAGATTCGCTGTTTCTGACGTAAGCAAATAAAATAGTATTTTCCGAAGACGAGCTCATCGTGATTGGTTAGCTGTTCTGTCATAAGCGTCAAGAGCGAATCAAATAATAGGATACAAACGGGATGACAAGGTCAGAGCAGTGATGGCCAGCTTGTCCCTAGACACGGTTCTAATAACTTTTACCTGAGAAGATACTGCTGCTTCATTTTGGAAGATTAACTTTTCCCTTCTTTATTTTTCATAACCCAAGAATGTGGAGACACATACCTGGGGTTATGCCGCAGAAACGTTGCAGTGAAGTAGGCTATAGTTTGAAAGGTTGCTCGTTCGGCTGTACACAGACGCTGAGCCGCTTCACACAGCGCACAAGTAGCGCTTCAACGGACGAAAACACCCACAATTATGTCAAAATACGAGGTTTTGGCGAGTAGTTTTAAATGAGTTATAAAGTCATAAATGACCGTAAAGAGTTTGGAGAAAATAGGATATGTGTCAGATCCGCGTCATGTGCATTAGGTTTTAAAGAGACAGTGCTGCTTTTAAAGTAAAACCCGCTAAAGTCTGTCATTGATGTAAATCAAAGAACAAAATAAAAAGAGAAATCACTCGACTGCTCTGGTCGCTGATTAACTTTTGTAGCTTGAATAAAGATTAAGCTGTATAGTTTATGCATATACAACTTATAGTTTATGTAGGGTGACCATACGTGCCATTTTCCCAGGACGCGTCCTGGCCAGGATTTCTATATTGCCTAAAATATCTAGGTTTTGGCTTTGTTTGCGTGTGCAGACCGATCGGTGTATGACATCAAAATACCTCGAGAGCATTTTGAAAGCATAAGGAACCGTCTGTATGGTA
>NW_015643341.1:173953-181616 GCF_001515625.1 Sinocyclocheilus rhinocerous | reverse complement strand
AAAAAAAAAAAAAAAAAAAAATATATATATATATATATATATATATATAAGCAATAAGGTACGAGAGGCCAAGCTGTATCTTGAATAAATCGTGGCTAAAGGGCATTGTTAGGCACAACTGACAATGTATATATATATATAGAGAGAGAGAGAGAGGGTCTAAAATTAACACTCGCCTAGCACCAAATGCGAGTAAAAATCGACGTTGGCGAGTAGATGTAACAGTGTCAGTCGCCAGGTGGCGGGTAAAACTTTTCCGAAATATAACAATGCAATGTAGTGGGAACAACAGCCAGTTTTAAAAGGGATTCGCTGTTTCTGACGTAAGCAAATAAAATAGTATTTTCCGAAGACGAGCTCATCGTGATTGGTTAGCTGTTCTGTCATAAGCGTCAAGAGCGAATCAAATAATAGGATACAAACGGGATGACAAGGTCAGAGCAGTGATGGCCAGCTTGTCCCTAGACACGGTTCTAATAACTTTTACCTGAGAAGATACTGCTGCTTCATTTTGGAAGATTAACTTTTATTTTTCATAATTTTCATAACCCAAGAATGTGGAGACACATACCTGGGGTTATGCCGCAGAAACGTTGCAGCTATAGTTTGTATAGTTTGAAAGGTTGCTCGTTCGGCTGTACACAGATGCTGAGCCGCTTCAGACAGATGTCAAAATACGAGGTTTTGGCGAGTAGTTTTAAATGAGTTATAAAGTCATAAATGACCGTAAAGAGTTTGGAGAAAATAGGATATGTGTCAGATCCGCGTCATGTGCATTAGGTTTTAAAGAGACAGTGCTGCTTTTAAAGTAAAACCCGCTAAAGTCTGTCATTGATGTAAATCACTAGACTGCTCTAGTTGCTGATTAATACAGATTAATCTGTATAGTTTATGCATATACAATTTGTAGTTTATGTGACGATTGTTTTAAAATCACTTAATTTGGAGGTTCAATGTGAAATTATGACAATATAAATATGTGATCAATCATGATTAATTACAAAAAAAAATGTGATTTTTTTTTTCGATTGACAGAAAGCACTAATGTTAACCTTTTATAGATTTTAGATTTCAATTTAATTTCTAATTTTATAGGTCCCCCCAGAAAGAGATCGGGACGGCCCCCACCCCCTTGCTCCGTTTGCCGAAAACATGCAAAGGGAAGGATCTCAACGTTTTTTAGGGACAAAAAAAAAAAGATAAATCAATAAATCTGTTTGTTGTTTTTTTCTTGTAAGTAAAGGACAAATTAAAAACATTGTAAATATGTTTAGTGATTTTAGCAAATGGCTGCAATATAACAAAGAGTGAAAAATTTAAGGGGGTCTGAATACTTTCCGTACCCACTGTATGTATATTTTCTTTAAATAAGTTAACATTTGTACAAAAACTATTAAAGTAAATCATTCATATTAAAAATATAATAATTATTTTAAATAAAAATAAAATAATTAACAATAAAACTGAATAAAATTCATTAAAACTATGTGGACATATAAAAAAATATATAAATTATAAACTATTTATTATAAATATTATAAACATATATAAAACCTTTTTGGGGAAGTCAGCCTACGAATGACTTATTTATAGTTGTCTCAACACATTCAACTGGAATAGACAAGTATTTTAACTTCAAAAAACGACACAAAAAAATGTGATTTTTTTTTTCGATTGACAGAAAGCACTAATGTTAACCTTTTATAGATTTTAGATTTCAATTTAATTTCTAATTTTATAGGTCCCCCCAGAAAGAGATCGGGACGGCCCCCACCCCCTTGCTCCGTTTGCCGAAAACATGCAAAGGGAAGGATCTCAACGTTTTTTAGGGACAAAAAAAAAAAGATAAATCAATAAATCTGTTTGTTGTTTTTTTCTTGTAAGTAAAGGACAAATTAAAAACATTGTAAATATGTTTAGTCATTGTAGTATTAATGATTGCCTGTTTTTGCAAACAGAGTTTCATGGGCGGTAAAAAAAAATATTTTGGCCGGTAAATTTTATCACATCACCGGCCATTTCTTTTTGGGGAAGTCAGCCTACGAATGACTTATTTATAGTTGTCTCAACACATTCAACTGGAATAGACAAGTATTTTAACTTCAAAAAACGACACACTTCACCTTTAATCAAACTGTACATCTCTCTGTAAAGCAAAAATTAAAAGATCACAGAGATCGAGAGATCACAGCATTTTAAAGGCAATGCCACAGCTCTTTGAGAGTGAGAGAAATCTAATAAAAAGGCTAAAGAGAAGCGAGACTGTACTCTTTGAATCCTATCACATCATGTCATGTCTAGATTTCATGATATGCACTGACAAAATAAATCAGTTTGCCTCATCTTGTTCCTTTGAGCTCTTCAATGTCAGAAACCGCTAATTGCACAATATATTTTCTCTTTTTCTGTTTATATATATATATATATATATATCACATTCATTCATATTATATTCATGTACTCTTGTTATTAAAGACTGAACTTAAAATGAAACTCTTTTATATAATATAGAATCATCTTTTATCCACCAAGGGATTCTTGACCTAATAAAAGTTGTTGACTCATGGACTACCCAACATCTGAGCGTTCATTAATGAATAATTCACATAATCACATACAATTATTTAATACGCTTCTTGTACTTTATGGTAATTCTGATCCATCTGTCAAAACCTTAAATGAGCTTCATAAATATATAGGAACGCCGAATGAACAAGAAAAATTGAAAAATTTGATATTAACAGCAGATTCTGAAATTCATCCTAATGATGTTTAATGTTATGACTGACTGAGTCTCGTAAAATTCCTCCAATAAATGAAATTGCTCAGTAATAAATGTTTAATTAGGTTCTGCATAATAAAACAATCACTCCTGTCAATTAATGCATTTGCATGTAAATATTTCACACTTGCCAGAAGGCACTGAACTGCAAAACACAACAACAAAGTTCGCTTTCTGACTAAATAAAGGGTGTTTGCCCTTCCAAAATTCTAAAGTGTTGTGAGTGGTTGCTATGCAGTTGCTAGCATGTTCTGGGTGGTTTCTAAGATTTTCCTGAGAGTGTTAGCGCGTTAGCTATTATCATTTACATCCTCTTTCGCTAGCCTCCCTATTTGATACTGCGCTCTTGGATTATTGATCTGAAAGTACATTAAAAGTTAATGACTACAGACAGACGGCCTTTTCTCCACGTTGAGCATGATTCTGGCTGGATAACTGTAGAGAGGTCTAAGATCTGCGAGGATGAACATCTGCAAATAGTGAAGCAAACGCAGCGGGTGGGAGGCTTAAGGGACAAAGGAACTGACGAATACAAGGAAAGAGATGCGCAAACATATAAATTATGGATAAAACTATATGTATATGTAATGAGGGTGAGAGTTATGATGACATGGTTGAATGTATTTAGATAGTAAGGCTTTTAATAGCTTGAGGCGGGTAACTGGAAGGTTGCTCGTTCGAGACGTGAGATATGACCCAACACGATGTTCTTGGTTTCACGGGAAAAACGGGACTTAAATAGGCTAGATTTATGCAAAACATGAAGTATGTTACTGCATATTCAATTCACTGAATCAAGTAACTGACACAGTTTCAACTCTACATTCCAATTCTTTGAAATTATATGCTAGATTTGTGAGATTTTTTGGCATAGCTCACAAATCATGTTCACTTCTAATATGGATTGTGAAGATCCACTGTTAATCTAATGTTGCCTGCATTTGACACCAACTTAAGCATTCGGTGAGACCCATAAGAACCACAGGGGCTATATTTTTAGCTAAAAATATTACAAATTTCTGTCTTTTCTTCACTCGAAGAGTATTGTATGACTTCATAAGACATGGAATATGTAATTTATCATACTTTGATGGTGCTTTCTTGTCACTTTTGGAGATTGAGAGCTCAAGTTCTGGCCTATTCACATCAAGAACGTTAATCATAAAGATAACTATAAAGATTAATTAAATTCCATACCAATGGACAAAAGCATTACATTTATTATAGGCGCGGACTGTAGTTCTGTCGTCTGCCACTATAAAGCCCCATTTACACCAAGAACGGTAAATGTATAGATACTGTGACTTTTTATGATACATATACTGTGAATTCTTCTCCCCCGAGTTACGTCTTCCACCATTTTGGAGAGTATCACAACACATACGCACGCTTTCCCCTAAGCGTAAACAACGCCGATTACGTTCATGCGCACGCTGGGGGGAGAAGAATTGTTAAATAAATTATGTTATTTTGGTTTTCTTTGCGCACAAAAAGTATTCTCGTAGCGTCGCAAAATTGAAGTTGAGCCATTGATGTAACATGGATTATTTTACCGATGTCCTTGCTACGTTTCTGGACCTGGGAACATTGCAGTTGCGTTGCTGTCTATGCAGGGTCAGAGAGCTCTCGGATTTCATCAAAAATATCTTAATTTGTGTTCCGAAGATGAACGAAGGTCTTACGGGTTTGGAACGACATGAGGGTGAGTAATTAATGACAGATTTTTCATTTTGGGGTGAACTATCCCTTTAAAGCTCCGTTCACACACACACACAAAAACAACTATAACTAACTATAAAGACTATAACGATAACTATAACGAGAACTACATTAGTGTCCATGCCAATGGACAATAAATAACATTCTGCTTATTATAAGCACATGCTTCAGTTTTGTTGTCTGACACTTTAAATGCTCTAGCTGGGTGGATTCTGATTGGCTGTCGATGTTTTTATCTATTTTTTTAATCTATTATCTATTTTGCTATTCTTATAGACCTTATGCACCAGAGAAACAAGTGCACAGCCATATTTAAAATGTTGTATTTGAACTTCAGTTTTTGCGGTAGCTCTATAGCATTGCTGTTGAAGAGTAATTGGTTGGTGAAGTGGATTTATTTATTGTAAAAGGGATAGTTCACCCAAAAATGAAAATTCTGTCATTAATTACTCACGCTAGTGTCATTTCAAACCCTTCATTTAATCTTCGGAACACAAATTAAGATATTTTTGATGAAATCCGAGAGCTTTCCGACCCTACATAAACAGCAACACAACCATCATGTTCAAGGCCCAAAAGGTAGTAAGGACATTGTTAAAATAGTCCGTGCAACATCAGTGTTTCAACCGTAATGTTAAGAAGCTACAAGAATACTTTTTTTCCGCAAAGAAAACGATTTCGTCTCTTCCATTTCAGTCTTCAACGCACATTCACAAGAGAACCACAATGCATTAAATTATTAAAACTTTATACTTGTGGTTGTATCATTTATAATTATTGGCCTTGGTGTAAACAGAAAAATCAGAATCAGAAAATGCCTAAGGTTGGATTTTCAGTGTATAATTAAAATTTGTTTTTGTTATGTTAGCTGCTCACACCAAACCACACCACTTTTAACGCTGCTAGTGGACATTTTAGTGAGAATGCATTTCAAATGTTGCACACATTTTTCTCATTAGATCAGATTGGCAAGTGAAACAAAAGTCACTCTGAATGTGTAAGCGTCAGATAAATTACTTCTGGCTTACAAATGCTGTAATCAAACTTCATTTACCCAGTATCCAATGCGTAACTAGACAATGAGAAAGACCAAATCACAATCACAATCCCTCAATTCACCCTATAGAAACCCATTAATCTTAGTTATGCATTTTCCTCTAAAGTGGCTATTAATACTCCTTTGCAAGACTGGAATGATCCAGTAAAGATGAATCAATTCGAGACTTAAATGTGGCGCTTCCTCTCGAGTGCGATCGGGCCGCTGGAACACCCACACACTATTTTCCAGCCTAAAATCCCCAACAAACAGCACAGATCTCCATACAAGGCAAACTAAATGAATAGCACAAGAGGATTAGGGAGGTTTTCAGTGAAAGTCACTGGTCTATTGTGGCTTTTGGGTGAGCGGCTGATATTTCTTCTCGGTTTACCCGCTTTTTAGGGGTCGTGAACTATCATTCCTTTGTGTCCCAGCAAAAACTTCTTTCTTTCAAGAGTCCGACTTCATTTCCTGTGTCTTTTCAGGGTCAGCGGTTTTGTTCTCCTTGTGGATCACTGGGTCTATTAAGAGCGAAGCAACAGAAGCTGATTAGGTGGACCTTAATTACTCCGCCGGTACCCTATTACTCTACCACTGACTGTTTTCACTCATCCCTGTATTTTCATCTATCGTATCTCTTTTCCTCCAAAATGAGCTTCGCTCTCGACTGTTCGGTGTGCTGTTTGCTATTGTGCCATGTTACTGTGAAGACTGAAAGCTGGGAATCTGTAGACTAGTGAATCCGTTAAACCTGAATGTGAGTATGCATGATAAAAGACGTGAGCTAAAGTTAGCAGCTTTATGTCATCCAGGTGTGGATGGTTATTTGTTGAGCTCGTTCAATCTTTGGTTGACCTGCTCCACTTTCTTTTTCTGTCTTTCTAAAAGTTCTTAGTCTACTTATATACATAGTATACATTGACTTGGACACACATCTTCCATGATGATTCTGAATTTAAATTAATTTTGATCGTTTTTGGGGGGAATAAAGTAAAAACCGTCCGGTTGATCACCCTGAATAAAATAAATTAATAAATAAAAACTCATTAAAAGGATGACATTCTTGAAAGAAAAAACTTTATGAAGCACTTTCATTACTTAAAATGAAATAAAATAAACAATTACTCAAATAAAATAAAAAATACAAACAAACAAATAAATAAATCAAATAAACTTTTGGCTAGTTGCATTTCCAATTTTCATTGATAAAAACGTTTTGTACTAAGATACCTAAAACTGAAATAAATAAACTATATAGGCATTTATATGCAATTACTAAACTAAAATTAAAGTGTAAACAAGAAAAAAAAAAGAAAAAAACTAATTCAAAATATTAAAACGAACTATAAAAGTGGCTCAATGATACTAAAAAAATTTATTAAAGTTATTTATATTCACCGTTTATTGATGTTCCAAACATAACTAACTAAATAAATAACTGAATGCTTTCAAATACCTTAAAACATTTTCTTTTTTTACCTTAAATTAATTAAAACTATAATACAATATATGTATTACTTTTTGTTTGATTACACTGTTTTTAAATTCATTTACTGATTTTTTTTTTTTAAATGGTACATATGTTTTAAAAAAAAACATAAGCAAACAGCATCCAATTGTATATTTAACAAAAATTTAATAAAAACTGAATGTATATATTTAAAAAAATGAATAAAAACTACAACTACTAATAATATTACCTCAATGATACTAAAATAACACTTATTTATATCCACCACTTTACTGCTTATTAATAGGTTCCATAATTAAATAAAAACCTTAAATATAAGTAATATAGGTAATAGGTGTCACGGTGTGGTGCAGAAGAGAAGCACGAATACGAAGAGGAGAACGAGAAACAGTCTTTAATAATCCACATAAGGGGAATCCATACCAGGTAGACAGGGTTCACACACACAGCTAATGTAGACGAGACCGGACAAAGAAACACTGAACTGAATACAACTTATGCCGAGTTCACACTGCACGATTTTCAAACTCGTCGGATCGCCGTTGTTTTCACACTGCGTGACTATCTGGGGTAGCATTCAGTTGCTGCTGTGTTCACACTGCAGGATGGATCAGCGACAGGAGGTTACACACCGCATGACTTTACAATAGGG
>NW_015643341.1:166167-172274 GCF_001515625.1 Sinocyclocheilus rhinocerous | reverse complement strand
GAGTCAGATAAATGGCTACTACTGACTTACAAATGCTGTAATCAAACTTAATTTATCCAATATCCAATGTGGAACTAGACAATGGGAAAGACCAAATCACAATCCCTCACTTCACCCTACAGAAACCCATTCATCTTAGTTAGGCATTTTCCCCTGAAGTGGCTATTAATACTCCTTTGTGAGACTGAAATGATCCAGTACAAATGAATCAATTCCAGACGTAAATGTGCATATGCGGCGCTTCCTCTAGATTGCGATTGGGCCGTTGGAACACCCACATGCTATATTCCAGCCTAAACCCCCTAACAAACAGCACAAATCTCCATACAAGGCAAACTAAATGAATAGCACAAGAGGATTAGGGAGGTTTTCAGTGAAAGTCACTGGTCTATTGTGGCTTTTGGGTGAGCGGCTGATATTTCTTCTCGGTTTACCCGCTTTTTAGGGGTCGTGAACTATCATTCCTTTGTGTCCCAGCAAAAACTTCTTTCTTTCAAGAGTCCGACTTCATTTCCTGTGTCTTTTCAGGGTCAGCGGTTTTGTTCTCCTTGTGGATCACTGGGTCTATTAAGAGCGAAGCAACAGAAGCTGATTAGGTGGACCTTAATTACTCCGCCGGTACCCTATTACTCTACCACTGACTGTTTTCACTCATCCCTGTATTTTCATCTATCGTATCTCTTTTCCTCCAAAATGAGCTTCGCTCTCGACTGTTCGGTGTGCTGTTTGCTATTGTGCCATGTTACTGTGAAGACTGAAAGCTGGGAATCTGTAGACTAGTGAATCCGTTAAACCTGAATGTGAGTATGCATGATAAAAGACGTGAGCTAAAGTTAGCAGCTTTATGTCATCCAGGTGTGGATGGTTATTTGTTGAGCTCGTTCAATCTTTGGTTGACCTGCTCCACTTTCTTTTTCTGTCTTTCTAAAAGTTCTTAGTCTACTTATATACATAGTATACATTGACTTGGACACACATCTTCCATGATGATTCTGAATTTAAATTAATTTTGATCGTTTTTGGGGGGAATAAAGTAAAAACCGTCCGGTTGATCACCCTGAATAAAATAAATTAATAAATAAAAACTCATTAAAAGGATGACATTCTTGAAAGAAAAAACTTTATGAAGCACTTTCATTACTTAAAATGAAATAAAATAAACAATTACTCAAATAAAATAAAAAATACAAACAAACAAATAAATAAATCAAATAAACTTTTGGCTAGTTGCATTTCCAATTTTCATTGATAAAAACGTTTTGTACTAAGATACCTAAAACTGAAATAAATAAACTATATAGGCATTTATATGCAATTACTAAACTAAAATTAAAGTGTAAACAAGAAAAAAAAAAGAAAAAAACTAATTCAAAATATTAAAACGAACTATAAAAGTGGCTCAATGATACTAAAAAAATTTATTAAAGTTATTTATATTCACCGTTTATTGATGTTCCAAACATAACTAAATAAACAAGAAAAAAAAAAGAAAAAAACTAATTCAAAATATTAAAACGAACTATAAAAGTGGCTCAATGATACTAAAAAAATTTATTAAAGTTATTTATATTCACCGTTTATTGATGTTCCAAACATAACTAAATAAACAACTGAATGCTTTCAAATACCTTAAAACATTTTCTTTTTTTACCTTAAATTAATTAAAACTATAATACAATATATGTATTACTTTTTGTTTGATTACACTGTTTTTAAATTCATTTACTGATTTTTTTTTTTTAAATGGTACATATGTTTTAAAAAAAAACATAAGCAAACAGCATCCAATTGTATATTTAACAAAAATTTAATAAAAACTGAATGTATATATTTAAAAAAATGAATAAAAACTACAACTACTAATAATATTACCTCAATGATACTAAAATAACACTTATTTATATCCACCACTTTACTGCTTATTAATAGGTTCCATAATTAAATAAAAACCTTAAATATAAGTAATATAGGTAATAGGTGTCACGGTGTGGTGCAGAAGAGAAGCACGAATACGAAGAGGAGAACGAGAAACAGTCTTTAATAATCCACATAAGGGGAATCCATACCAGGTAGACAGGGTTCACACACACAGCTAATGTAGACGAGACCGGACAAAGAAACACTGAACTGAATACAACTTATGCCGAGTTCACACTGCACGATTTTCAAACTCGTCGGATCGCCGTTGTTTTCACACTGCGTGACTATCTGGGGTAGCATTCAGTTGCTGCTGGACGCGTCGGCGATTCCCTCAGATCGCGTCTTTGATAATTCACACCGTGTGATTGTCACTCGCGTGACCGAGCACCGATTTGCCTCCGATTTCGGGCATTTTTTCGGCGATTTCGCAAAACCTGTCGGCGAGTGAAAAATCGGGCTAAAATCGTGCAGTGTGAACTCGGCATTATATGGGTAGGATAATTAACGAGACACACCTGAACATATTGACACAATCAAGGGGAGACAGAAACTAGGTTAATGGAACACGAGGGATCAAATGAAAACAAACACAATAGTTCATAACTGTGACAATAGGTAATATAAATTACCTTTCATTTTACCTTGAATTAATTCAAATAAAATTGTTTTAAAATATACAGTATATTTTTTAATACTTTTTACTTGATTATACCGTTTTAAATACTTTTTAAGTGTTATAAATAGCATGCATTTGTATATTTAACAAAAAATTAAAATGAAAACTGAAAGTATAAAAATAAAAGACATTTTAAAATATTAATAAAAACTATAATAGTGTCGATACTAAACTAAAAACTGTTATTTATATCCACAGCTTCATTGATTCATATGCACTTGAATGAATGAATGAATGAATGAACACCTTCAAATATATTTATTATATATATATATATATATAACTGTTTTATTTTAATTCAAGGTAAAATGAAAATCTTTTACATTACGTTTTACTTAATCTACATGAGTTTTTTAATTCATTTAATTAAACTTTTCTTAAAAATGGTATAAAAATTTTTAAAACCATATGAACAAATAGCATCAAATTATAAGACAGCTTGTATGACTGTAAATCCATATATTATAGATCTGATTATAACTTTAAATATCCATGCCTTTTCCAGATCTGATATTCACTCTTTTAAAACTCACAGATTCTCAGTGAGCACCCTTGAGTTACTTTTTCTTTCTCTTTGGAGGCCACACACCTTTTCCGTTTATTTACTCTGATATTTCAATTGAAGGTAATGCAATGTTTACCTTCTGTTGCACATAAAACATCCACATAGTTAAACCATCTCCCGTCTCAGATGAATATAAATTGTTTTCTTTGCATCAATCATCTAAATTATCCTCAGAACAAGCACACAGTGACATTTTATTTGCGGTTGAATTCATTCTTTAAAACATCAAAAATCCTCTCACCTCCACTGACAATAATAGTTATTTGCACAGGGGGAAAAAAAAAATGTCTCTGTCAGCGCCATTAAATCAACCTGCATTTGTAGCTGATTATTTCGACTTAAGTTGTAGTTCAGTGTCATGAAAGCCAAATGTCAGTATGAAGCTAAAACTATCAGTGACCTTAAAAAACCTAGGCTCTTATAGTGGCTGTTAGCGGCTAATTAAAAGCAGCTTGTGTTGTTATAGCAATTGGCATGAGGTCCGGCCCTTCTCCTCAGCTGGCTGTCATTTGTGAAGGAAGTTACTGTTAAGCACTGATCAAAGTCCACACTAGTGCCACTCTTAACAAGTCCGGGTAGCCATTTGATTTGGGACTGCTGGACTTAACCTAGCTCAAGAGGCCAAGTTTTGCTTGAAGCTAACTTTAGCTACACCGTCCCAGTGGATTAGCTTGTGGTACTTCCAAACATCTCTGGACTTCTTTTCCGGAAAAAAAACAGGTCATACTAGCCTGATGTTACTCATGAGATCCCACCAGATTAACCAAGGTGGTCTACCAGTACCGACCAGCTAGTAGTCCAGCGATATACCAAAACCAGCTTAGACCTGCTCTTTTTAAATTCTGAATCACTTCAGTATTTACACTACCATTCAAATATTTGGTGTCAGAATGTTTTTTTTTTTTTTTTTTTACTGTTTTTTAATGAAGTCTCTTATACAGATACTATGATGGCAAAACAAAATAAATAAGTAAATAAGTAGGTAAATCAATCAATCAGTAATAATACATTTAAAATTATGACAATATTTGGCACATTTTTACTCATTACTTGCAATGTCATTACAGTGAATTTTACTGCATTCTAAAAAAAAAAAAATGAATAGAAAAGTCCTTAAATACCACAATGTACCGTATTGAAATTATTTTTTACCCATATTTTGAACCGCGTCTTGTATTTTGATATGCTTTAGGGTTGAAATAAATCTAAAGGTAAACTTTGAAGGAAACTTTATTGATATTTTTTTGCCAGGATATTATCCATTTTTCTCTTTTTTTTCTTACAGTACTAGTCTTACAGTAGTACTAATCTAATTAGTATAATAAAATTACATTTAATCAGTATAAATTAAGCAAAAGTATAAATACTTATCAATATCCACATAAAATAAATTAATTTCTTAAAGTTTTCATAATTGTATTGTGTGTTTTTGTCATTTTTAAAAATGTCTATATAGTTTTTATTAGCCTCTTAAATGTCACCCCTTTGGAATAAAGACTTGGTCTCCTTTTAAAGAAGATGGTTAAAAGTTAGACGTTCACGTTTAAGGCCCCGATATACTTCAAACAAAGTTATTTTTCGTTCTTTTTTTGAGGGCAAAAATACGTTTGAAAAGGCTAAGCGACGGTATACTGTTTTCGAACATTCCGACACCCCCGCACTGCTGGAGGCGGGGTTGTAAACATGTGTCATGCCGCCCGGGTGTACCCCCTAAACACAACAATGATGGCGGCTGTGAGAGAAGAAAAGTTTTGTAAACATCTGGCAGTAACATTGATCTATTCAATGGCAAAGAAAATGAACGAGAACAAGCGACTTAGATGTTGAATGTGCGCCGCGCAGTTTGACGATCTCTTGAAAAGGGTATCGCCATATGTGAAACATGCAAAAACGCACAGGACACCGATTTCCACTACGGAGAGACTGGCCTTGACACTCCGAGTACAAGCTTGTGGGGCCGCGCAAAAAAATGTGGCTGAAACATTCAAGATTGGACCGTGCACAGCCCGCAAGATAGTCGCGGAGATGTGTTCTCCTGTCTGACCTCTGTGGAATGAGAAACGAACCGGGGGGAAAAAAAAAAAATCGCACGTCAAAGAAGGCGGAGTTCCAGAACACACCCACCGACTGCGTAATCGTAACGGACCAATGGTAGCTCAAAGGTGTTTAGGAGCCAAAACGAACTCCCCCAAAAAGTTCGCTTTAGTGAACTGTTTCGAACTGCCAAAACGAACTCAAAACGAACATCGTTTCGGCCTGATTTTGTTCAAAATGACGTAATTTCAGTTCGTTATTCGATTTCGTTTGAAGTATATCGGGACCTTTACTGTAACGAAAATGTAGTGTACTTAAAAATATTTATATAAAATACATATTTTTACAAAATATTTTGAAATTTAATTTATATCAAAACAAAGCCATGTGTCTTACTAGGTTATGTTTCAAATTTGAAGTTGATATCACAAAAATTGAGGTTCTTGTGAGATTTTATTTAGACATACCAAAAAATAGCCACCGGGTGACACCCAAGCTCCATTTTTTTTTTGATGCGTTTTCCTGGCACAAATACCAATTTTTGTAAAAAAAAAAATTCTATCACAAAATAATCAAATACGGAACATAGAGACTCAGACCTTTCGAATGATGTGTGTTCTGTCAAGAAAAGTTTTAATTATGAAATATTGTAGAAACATTTTGTAATCTGACAATTGGCACCTCCCACTAAGGGGAGGAGCTGCAATGTCTGATTTCAAACCGGATTTCAAAGGATACATTTTGCGTGTTTAATGTTTCTTAGTTTTTCTTTATTTAATTTAAGTTACTTTTAGTTTTAGTATTACAAGTTAAGCTAAACAAAATGAGAAATGTTGCTTTGGCAACTAGTTGAAATAAAAAGTATATATATATATATATATATATATATATATTATTCTACTTTAATAAACA
>NW_015643341.1:164680-166003 GCF_001515625.1 Sinocyclocheilus rhinocerous | reverse complement strand
TTAATGTTTATTTTTTTTTTTTTTTTTTTTTTTTTTTTTTTTTTTTTTTTTTGTAATGTTTAAACAAAATCCATTGATTTAAGTTTTGGGTCATTTTTGGGTTTAATTTTTTAATAAAAAAATCTATGTTTGCTCTTTAATACCTTCTCACAAGAAGTCGAGCTCTTCTGATTTCCAATGCGCAAATGTTTATTTGGTCATGTTCTCACAGGGATATCATGGTATATTTGGATCCAATTAGTTCACACTATCTTCCCTCTAATCCCAGATTATGTTACGCAGCGTGACAGTAGCATGAAAATGTTGTAATCTTCAGTTATGTATTTTTAATGCGTTTGTTTTTAATAGCGAGGGCTGGCTAAACTTAACAGAAGAATCTGCACAATTCCCCTGGCTGTATGGTGACCAAACAGCTTTCATGTCATCATTGTCTGCCATCTTTTCCACGTGGTAAATATGCTAATTACCAATTATGATGAAATAATCCACATCTAATGAGGGGCAAAGTCAAATGGTTTTTACATGCAAATGGGAGGGTGTATAGCTTTAGAAACATACATGCCCTGTATTACAGAACCAGACTGAATACCATAAAAGATTCATGCTAAGTAGTTTTTGGACACGCTGCTTGATACTGGTTAATTACAACAAGAAACGCCAAGGGCGAGTGATGAAGATGTGTGTTTCTGTGGGAGGGTGTGTGTCAGCGTATTTCTGTGTAAAATTCAAGGTTAACCTCGACAAAGAAAGACTTTCTGTATGTTTGCCAGTGTTAGGGAATAACTGATTAAAAGTAGCGACACTACTAAATAGATACATTTTTAGTAGGACAACAACAAGTTCACTTGATGGCAATCTTGGTAACAGACTCAGGCAGCAATCTTAAATCATAAACCGATAATCCAATAATACCAATAAAATAATCTTCACCAGTTACCAGAAATCGTTTATTCAAAGAGGTCATATGATGCGATTTCTATTTTTCCCTTTCTTTATTGTGTCATGTAGCTATTTGTGCATGTATAAGAAAATATTTGCGTAATGCCGCCCACATGTTCATGCAAAGAAAGGCGGCGTGGTTTCAGGAACCGCAGTATAGAGGTCTGCATTCCCGCGGCTCTCCCACGGGAACCGACCAGATTTCTTGCGACGGGGGATTAAATTCCCGAATAAAACGTGGTAGCGGTCGGTAACTCTGGTGTAATTTGAACAGGAGCGGGCGGTCTAGCAATATCCTGTTCCCGACGTCCATTCAGAACAGCATATCTGTAATTTATTCTTATTGACCACCGGTACAGCCTGCACTCAGGACTGTTATGCACG
>NW_015643341.1:163592-163911 GCF_001515625.1 Sinocyclocheilus rhinocerous | reverse complement strand
TCTACTTTAATAAACATTTATTTAATTTCAAGTAACGACCATTTTTATGGTTTTAGTTAACTATAATAACCCTGGTATGCACTTATTTTGATTTTGGAGTGACATAAGACCATCTTTTTATCAGAATATCTATTTAAAATCCATAATTGTGAATAGAAGCAGAGCAGACCTCAGTGAATCTCTTTCATGCCAAACCACAATGCTCCCATTTCCTACAAGCACAAAATCACGATGTGCTGCTCACCTAATGCCTCAAATTACCCTTCCATTCTATCTGGACACACATGCACCCTGAATACCCCCCCACACACACACACAC
>NW_015643341.1:162260-163315 GCF_001515625.1 Sinocyclocheilus rhinocerous | reverse complement strand
GCACCCTGAATACCCCCCCCCACACACACACACCCCCCACCCCCACCATCCCAAATCAACTACTGTTATTATCATGCTTACAAAACAAGGCCTCTGTTACCTAGCAACACCTGTCTCAAAGGGACAACATGTAGGGAATTGTGTCCGGCTGCATTCTCCAGCTTCATTTATTGAGACATCTGTCCATTGGACCCTTTCCTCAAGTCCCTGCAGACAAAATGTTTTGCTTGCACCTTTGACTCTTCCGAATTGACGACAGAAAGCCACGGCGACCTACATACATTTCAAAATGTTACAAAACTGACCTCGCAGTGGGTTCAAGATCCATGTTGCTCTTTTCTGTGCTGTGCTCTGGGAACTGGACGTGACTTTGTCCTTTCTGGATTGTTTAATCATAAATAAAACACTCTGAAGGATTTGGTGAAGAAAACGGCTTTTTCCCACATGGATTCTTCATTGCCCTTCTGAAAAAGTAGTACACTTTATAATACTTAAAAAAAAGAGTACTTTATACACGTTAGAAGAATATATTTAAAGAGATAATTCATTCATCATCATTTAATCACCCTCACATTGTTTTTATATACTTTTAAGATTTGAAGTGCACTACAAGTGCAATTTTAATACAATTAAGCACTTCTTTTTCATTAGCAGGTAGCTTTTTTACTCAATGTAAAGTAGCATTTTGCAATTTAATAGAGGTATTTAAACAATTTTAGTCCCTTAAAGGTGATGTGCATCATTTTTTCAAAGTTAAAATATTTTTCAATGATTCACACAACTTAGCAACACTGACCCAATCAATGGCGTGAGTTTGGAGGAGGGACTATCTGTTTGTCCAACCAATGGAAGACAAGGGTGAGTATTTGGAATTCATCATTAGTGGCACAGAAATTACATGTCAGCTTTCCCCCCATACAATGAAAATAAATGGCTACCGGGGCTAAAAACAAAACAAACAAACAAACAAAAAAAGCATCATAAAAGTATTAGTTGATTTATTTAATGTATTATTTATTTAATTAGTCAATTTTTTTTATAAATTACATCAAATA
>NW_015643341.1:158512-162249 GCF_001515625.1 Sinocyclocheilus rhinocerous | reverse complement strand
TTTTGTGCAGACTACACTTTTATTTGTTAGCCCATCTCTCTTTCTTTCAGTAGCGGAAATTTAAATGTGAGATTCTGGAATCGAGATCTAAATTGTGTACTGCAAATACATACGAGCATCATCACTGTGTCTGTCAAGCGACTCTGTTCCCCTTTCGGGCTTGAACTGATGGTAAAACTAAGGACATTATGTACTGTCTTTACATTTATGTTGAAAGCTGAAGCTCGCTATTATAGAAAGGGGCGTTACATTTCCGACGCGTGCTTGTGGTGTTTGGCCAATCACAATGCACTGGGTCAGCTGGCCAATCAGAGCAGACTGTGCTTGTCGGAAGGATTTTTGTCAACATTCTGTTAAACCAAATACACAAAATAATTATCTTTAAAATAGCATCATATGACCCCTTTAAGAACAAAATATGTACTTTACAGTTATTAATCCGTCTTAAAGGTGTAGTTTAGCCAAACATGAAAATTCTGTCATTATTTACACACCCTCATCATATGGATCAAAACCTTTATGAGTTTCTTTCTTTAAAAGAAGATATTTTGAAGAATGCTGGTAACCTAACAGTTGACAGTAGCCATTGAATTCCATAGTATTTTTTCCCATAATGTGGGAAAAAAATAATGGGTAATGGCTACCGTTAACTGTTTAGTTACCAACATTCTTCAAAATATTTTCTTTTGTGTTCAACAGAAGAAACTCATACGTTTGTAACAACATGAGGGTGAGTAAATCACAGAATTTTCATTTTTGGTTAATCTATCCCTTTAAGTATAGTCTTTTAAAGTATATTAACTCTTTCCCCACAAGCGTTTTTTTTTTTAAGTTGCCATACACCGCCAGTGTTTTTGATTATTTTCACAGTTTAATGACACCCAGAATATTTTGGTGTATGGATATCTGAACATGCAATATGTAAAAACAAAGAACCAGAGCCTCTACTTTTAAACAAAAACAAACAAAGAAAAATAACTGTTTTATTCTAGCTTCATGCAGTCTTTTTTTCAACAGTTGAATATGGGTATGTTTCATGAAAAAAATCAACATTTACAACAAAAAGCTGAGCAAATTGCGTTCCCTTCCAAGGGAACTTTGAACTGCATCCTCTAGAGGTCGCTTTGGGGAACACTTTTCTTCGTGACCGGTGTCTGAAGAATACATCTAAACACGACAATAACATTGGCCGGTGACAGCCTATGACATCATTACCCAGCGCGACCACAGTATAAAAGGGTGCCGGGAAAACACGTCATCCTCTTCTTCTTCACTGACCATTTGTTTATGTTAGCATGAGCTAAGCATGACTAGGAGTGCATGTTCTCTCACCAGAGGCTTTGCTCTGATACCCGCAGTTTCACACGGCTTGCGTGCTGTGTGTGTGTGGTGAAGGGCAAGCGCGTTCAGCTCTTGAGGGAGTTGGACACGCTCTGCATTCATTGCTTATTTCTTGTGAGGGATAAGCATGAATTGAACGTGCTCGACTCACGAGGAGACAGCTTGTGCTCATAGTGATGCATTCCCGAGTCTACTGAGGGGAGGGTGAGTACTTCACCATTTACCCGAGTTTGTAGATAGCTTTTGTATGAGTGCGTTTGCACTCATCGGGAATAGCGATGCATTCGTGGCAGCGGTTTCCGTTCTCGCTTGATTTCCGAGGTAATCTAGCGCATGGGTGGAGCGTGTTTGGCTCCCATGTGAGCTGAATGCATGCTGCGCGTTGCGGTTGCGGTGAGAATTGTTTGCCCATTGCCCGCGATTCGCGGTTGATGGAAAGGACCTGATGGGAATTTTCTCCCTATTAGTGATCTTCTTCTGTTTATATAGGAATCTTATAATGTGGATATCTGTCTGCAGTTGTCGGACAGATAATTTATATCATGTCCTTATCAGAAAACCACATTATACTGCACTCCGCCTTTACTTTCATTCAGGGTTGTATGACTCTCTGTGCTCAAGTGTTAGCTTGCAAGCCTCCTTGATGTTTGGCCCTGAACTGAGCTAATCTCATGTACCCACAGTTGGGTGTGGTAGAGTATCATTCTCTCTGGGGTCCCCTGAAGCCACCATCCCACTGACAGTCCAGACCCAAGTGTGAGTATGATCCATTTCATCTCTCTATTGCTAGTTTTATGTGGACTCTCTAACTAGCTTTTCTCTGTAGCGTTACCTGGTCCTGTCTTTGTACCTCTGACTTTGTTACAGGGTTAGGACCTCTGCGAGCACCCCCCTGCGTAAGTCAGAGCCCCTCGCTGTCGAACGATTGTGGTGATGGTCTTACCAGTCGGTACTGGATTCAGGCTGGATGATAGCCCTATATCTTGGGCCTCATGCTTGCTGGATCATGTAGCCAAGTCGCTAGGCTTCTGCGGGAGCCTTTTTCGTCATCAGGTCCCCAGTATAGCCCTGCAACCTCAGGACTCGCGGGTCCTCCATTCAGATTGAGCATTTTCGGAGTGTAACACTACGGGTCCGCTTCAGCTTGAGAGCCGAGAGTGCTGCTTCCGAAGACTCTGTCGCCTCCTTGGTCAGTCGCCTGCATGTTGGGACCCTGTTGTTCCCTGTAGAAATGTGTGATCCAATCTAGCTGGATCCTATTTCTGATTTCCCATTTGCGGTCTATATGCCCCCCGGACATGGCCGTGCTCCCCTCACTGCGGGAGTGTTCTTTGAGCTCGCTGGTCCTGGGCAGACTGTGTGAGTCCTCCTCTCTACTTGAGAGCTAGTACTCTGCCACTAGGCTATTGATCGCTTCGGTCGAGATGGGTTCCTTTCTCCTTGGCCTAGGGATTCAATAGTCTTTCAGAAGATGTTTAATAGCGGCTCCTACCATATAACAATGAAAACACTGAATGCCATAAAATTCCTTAAATGGCAGGGAATCATTGTCTCATAAATGAGAGAAAATTCCGCCACTAGAGGAGAAGCGTTGTCTCATAAATGACGGAAAATTCCGTTAGAGATTACAAAATGTCTCATAAATTACGGAAATTTCAGCCAATAGCGGGAAAGAGTTGTCTCATAAATGATGGAAAATTCAGCCAATGGTGGGTAAGCGCTGTCTCATAAATGATGGAAAATGTCAGCCAATAGCGGGAAAGCGCTGTCTCATAAATGACAGAAATTTCAGCCAATGGAGGGAAAGCGCTGTCTCATAAATGACGGAAATGACTCTCTCAGATGAAACACAAAATGAGATATTTCGAAGAATGTTCACGCTGCCCTTTTCCTTTAAATTAGAGTATTTAGTATCCAGTGATCATAAAACACCATTAAATTAGTCCATATCTAAGCCACACTATATCTTTGTTGTATGGAAAACAGCCACTTGACCATTCTTTAAAATACCTTCTATTGAATTCTAGAGAACTACAGCTTTGCAGAAACACCCTATGAATCAAACCGATCCAGATCTCGATCTCAGTAAAGATCACTGGGAGGTTGTATAATATCTATTGACGTCTGGACATCTATTGATGCCACTTGTGACCTTGCAAGGCTTCGTTTTTCATTGATGACTCATTTTGTACACCATTGACCACATCACACACCACAATGTGCGTCTTCTGGCAAACTACGGTGTAGAAAAGAATCTGCAATATGTCATCCAGGTTACTGAACTGTTTCTTCAGTAAATAGCACTAGTTGAATATCGATTTTGTGTGCACAATAGAAAATATGTCATTTAGTTCCTCCAAGTGTGTTTTTCATTTCACAGTTCTGTTTTACCTGAA
>NW_015643341.1:156044-158473 GCF_001515625.1 Sinocyclocheilus rhinocerous | reverse complement strand
CCCATAACAGCGACAGTCCTGCTTTTGCTATATGATTAAACCTCTTTAAAGTTTTTATTCGGAGTCAAAATGTTTAATTTACACTACAGATTGCATAGCTAGGGTGTTGCTATGCAGTTACCAAGGTGTTGTGAGTGGTTGCTAGGGTGTTGCTAGGTGGAGGCCGAGCTGTTTTGAGCATTTTTGAGGGACGCTGCTATGGTGTTCTGAGTGGATACTAGGGCACGAGTGTTTCAGCATGTTCAGAGCAATATCAGATATTGCTAGGTGGCTGCTAAGGTTTTCCAAATGTTTCAGCACATCGGTTGCTATAGTGCTGCTAAGTAGATGCTAAGTGTTCTGAATGTTTTTGCAATTTGTTGCTATGGTGTTCTGAGTGGCTACTAGGCCACTAGTGGGAGGTTGTTAAAGTGTTTAAGTTGTTCAGTGCATTGGTTGCTAGGGTGTTGCTAGGTGGACGTTAAAGTGTTCTAAATGATTTTGCAACATGTTGCTATGGTGTTCTGAGTGGTTACTAGGGCATTGCTAATAAGTGATTGCTAAGGTGTTCTGAGTGTTTCAGCGCATTATTTGCTAGGGTGTCGCTAGATGATTGCTAAGGTTACCTGAATGTTTTTGCAGTTTGTTGCTATGGTGTTCTGAGTGGTTAGTAGGGTGTTGCTAGGTGGCTGCTTAAGTGTTCTGAGTTTTTCAATCAATGGTTGCTAGAATATTGCTAGATTGATAGAGTATTGTGTTTTTGCAGTTCAAAGTTAAGGTGATATGAGTGGATACTAGGGTGTTGCCAAGGTGTTTTGAGAGATTTCATGCATTGCTATGGTGTTATAAGTAGCTATTAGGGTGTTGCTGGAATATTTTGGGTGGCAGCTACTGTAACTGGTCCAAAGTTTATAGTATATTAGTAAAAAGTAACTAATTAATCACATATTTTTTTCTGAAATTAATCGTGATTAATCGCAATTAATCCCACCTAACATTAACGTTTTTAAATATACTTTTATATTGCAATAATTTCACATTCAATCTTCAAATTAATGTAGAAACAAAATAAAGACAGTATATTTTTAATATTTGTTTAATGCCATCTTTTTTTATGACTGAAAGTAAATATCACTGATACCAATACTACTGATGTCTCTATAAAATTGTTTTTTTCCCTTATATTTAACCATTAACCATTCAACATTACAGTATAACTGAGAACTATCAATTTTAACATTTATTAGACTAAAGCAATCTTCACATAAACCCATTATAATAAATATCATATTTAACTGTGCTCTTCTGCAAGTAGGAAATACACAGAAATTGAATGAAGTTATCAAACACTAAATTCTAAATTAAATATAGATGAATCCTTAAAGCTACAAAAGTGATTGATTTCCTCTTTTTTATTCTTTGATGAACAGACATCACAGCAGCTGGGTTATTAGCTTATTTGGCTGCTATTACTTTAAGAGCTGCTGCTGAACGTGACACGGATTTGACACGAAGCTCCTCGTCACCTGTACCGTTTCCACACACTTGACTAGTGCCTGGCACTGAGGTGAAGTGGAGTGCACGTCTGAAAAGATTCCAAGGGCCCGGCGAGGGAGAGGGGGCCTGGAATGCCATTTCTACCATGGTGTTAAATATTTTTAACACAGTTAAACTGGAAAAATTAACCACCTGCATTAAAGCACTCATTTTGGCAACACACACACACACACACACACACACACACACACACACATATATATATATATATGATATGATATATGATATATTGATTATATGCATGACTTTAATGAAGTATGTTTTACTGCAGACATATACAGTGCTCAAGTTGAATTGAATAAAATAAAACAAGGGTTGGGGGATTCAGTCAGGAATATGACTTCCCGGTTTGTTGAATCCATTCTCATATAAAACGAGTTCAGCTGCGGTTTTATGTAATTGAAATCTATTTTTGTTGGTGTGCAGTGAATGAATCCTAAGACGGCACTAGAATGCAGGCATCGCTCCACAAGAGCTGTTCTGAAGTGCTTGCTTCAGCTTAAGCAGAACTTATCCTACTCTTCAATGTCATCTTCTAAAATACACTTCATTCCTTTGTTTTCCTCTGCGGAGATGTCCGACCCTATGGAATTGCTCATAATATGGAAGAGCTCTAAAATAAAGTGTGAAATAACATGTGGTGGTGCATTTAAAACACAGCATTAGATACAGAGAAGCTCTTCAACACTGACAGTTATTATGGGGGATATTTTGATAGTTTTAAGTGTGTATCTATAATATGTCAGCGTACAAGCAGAATATATTTTATTCAGGTTTGAGGCTTTTTAATGCAAAAGTTTTGTAAGAAAGATAAAAATATGTTAATATTTTGTCATTAAATCGTGGTTTTAAGAGCACATCAATACTTTCAGTGGATTCAGTGGTGAAAAAAA
>NW_015643341.1:148311-155935 GCF_001515625.1 Sinocyclocheilus rhinocerous | reverse complement strand
AAAAAAAAAAAACAGACAAATAGGTAAATAGATAAATATATAAATAAATTTTAAAAAATTGCACAAAACAAAACATTTAATATTTTAATGCTCATTTAATGCAGGCTGAAAACAACAAAAGAACAAAGGAAACACACAAAACAAACAAACAAAAAATAAATAAATAAATAAACCAAGACAAAATTTTTAACTATTTCACAGAATTTTGCATCTTTTCAGCACAGAAAATGATTAGTTCTCAAACTAGACAAATCTATGAAACAAAAAATAAAATATTGTTGTTTTGTCATTTTTCCTTTTAAAATGACCTCAGAAAATGTCTGACATTTAGTATTGCTCTAGCAACTGCCTAGCAACACTCTAGCAATGCCACCTATAGCAACCGTTTGCAACACTCACTTTTTTCATAACATGTAGCTATTTACTGTATATATAATCTAGCTCAGTCTGAGCAGGATAATACCAGACAGATTTTATGTAAATGTTACAGGCTCCACTTCATTGATCTGGAATTCCATTTAGCCATATTAATGCAGCACTACTGCAGTGAAAACAATATCTCTTAATTTCCAGTGAAAAACAACAGCAGTTTCCTCTTTGGAAAAGTATGTCATACTGTGAAGCGTAAATTATCATGGAGCTTTTGATTAGAGCTCTTGGCTTTGTTCTTGCAATAGTAATCATTCACCGGCTTCCCACATTTCTTTCTTTGATGGTACATTTGAAAACAAGCGGCTGACTGTTTCACAAATACTCCGGGGCTTTTCATCTAGTGTACTTGAGTATTTGCTGAAATCGCACAGTGTAAAATTGTGCATCCAAAACAATATTTGTGAACCTCTTGCTGACTAAATGCAAACATGGGCTACTATTGTTGTTATTCTCCTTAAAGCCATAAACTTTTTTTTTTCTTTTTTGGTGTGGAAGTGGTTGAGTAAACTGATGCAATTTCATTTACATGCATGCAGGACAGATCTTCACCTGTGTCTCTTCAAAGCAAGCCAAAAACAAAACAAAAAACACCAAACAAACTAATAAAAGAAAGAAAAAAAGAAGCTACTTTAATACAGTACTTTCACCTTTCTGTAAATAAATTTTATTATTTAGGACAAACAACATTTAAGATTTTAAGAAAATGAAAAAAGAAAATAAATGATCAAAACAAAACATTTGAAAACACACAAAAATACAAAAGAAAAAACAAAACAAAACAAAACAAAAATTAAAACAAAACATTTAAGATGTTAAGGCTTTTTAAAGTAAGCAGATCACAAAACAAAAGCCAACCAAACAAAAAATAAAAAACAAAAACAAACGAACAATAAATAAAGCAATAAAGATGAAATACATTCATAATAACAATAATAATTCAAAGCAAGCCAAGATCACAAAAAAAATAAATAACATAAACCAAATTTTAAGGCTCATTCAAAGCAAGCCAAAAACAACAACAATAAAATAACAAAACTAAACATGTAGGTCGTGTTATTGAATTACAACAAGGGCTGGGAAACAATTAAGTACTGATTAAATTCCGTTTTCGCTGACATGAGGCAGAGACAGACAGCAATTTCCGCTTCCCATAGATTAAATTAGCCACCATCAGCACGATCCCATTGAAGTTTGGGGGGCCAAGAGAGCCTACAAGGAGATTAGTTACTTTGTGCTGGAACGCTCTGAAGTTGGTAAAGCGAGTCGCCGACTGATTGAAAGATTTGGGCCTAGAAGGGAAATTTAAACAAATTTCCTCTCTGATACGGGTCTCACTTGCCCCACGCATTCAAACAAGACTCTCCGGCGGATTGCTTTGCCATCCGAAGTAGACAATGACACCCCGACTGCAGGACAGCTTTACCTACTCATCGTTATTCAGCACGATTTCACAAATATATTACGGATGATTAGAAGGAAACATTAGCGTACATGTGTTTTCACAGGCTCCCAGGGTTGACAAGCACTCAGGTGATAAGTAGCAATTGAATTTGGAGATGATATTACAAATGTTCATTATGACTTAATCAGCGGATAATTGGATGAAATTGACTTGAGTGACACTTCACTAAGGTAGCCCTGTTGTCAGAACAGCTCCAATTTAACCATTTTTTTTCCCCTGCAAAAAAATTAAATATTTATTTCAATTTAAGCTATTTCGGATTTTAAATGCTATATTTATTGCTTATTATATACATAATGCTGTCAGTTTGACTTAATATTATTAATTAAAGATAAATAACATTTAAAACCCCCTATAAATTATTCTCAGTCGACAGCATTTAAGGCATAATTTTGATCGCCACAAAAATTATTTGCACTTATTCCTCGTAAAAAAAAAAATTAAATAAAATAAAAAATTCAATGGAAGTGAACATGACTATTTCGTAAACATTTAAGCACTTCAAAAGTATAAGAAGACTTAAACAATATGTATGTTAATATAATTTTAGTGTGAAAAAATTGATTATTAACTTTTTTAGTATAGTTATATTCAGTAACTTTGTCGCCGTAGCAGCACAACATTATAAACCCTAAAATCACAATAAAAATTACAATTTAAACAACTTCGAGTTGTTTAAGACACTACTAAGATTTAACTGAGAACTCTGACTCATATAGTATGTAAACAATATGTAGTTGTTTTTATAAATATGTAGTTGCTTTTATAAAATTATAAGCTACACATTTATTTTAATTAAAATGTTATTACATTTTAGATTAATTATTTTTTTAATTGTAGCGCTTTAGTTTACAGTGTCTTTTTGCTTATTTTAAGTACTATTTTTGTTACTAGAACAGTTAGTTTTACTTAATACAATTAATTATAAAATATTAGCAACAACAGCAAAAAACATGCCCTCTGACTCATATAGTATGTAAACAATATGTGTTAACATTATTATAATGTGAAAAAGTTGCGTACTAACCTTTTTCAGAATAAAGTTATAATAAGTATATTTGTCGCCATGCCAGCATAACGTAAACCCTGAACTCACTGTAAAAATGATGATTTGTACAACATTAATGATCGAATATACACGTTTGAGCAATTATAAGCTTGGCACTTCTGCCTCCAAAACTTGACCACAAGTGTCTAAACGTAACCTCAATTTTTACTTTTAAGAAAAATGGTGTCAAAATGAAGAATTCTAGTATCCTTGTTACATGTTCCATGTACTTACTATAGTAATGACACTAAATTATGCATAAATACAAGCAAGTAACCCTAAACCAAACCTTGAGGGCATGTTTACACGACACAGTTTTCGACAAAAAAGGGTAAACTTCACGCGTTTTGGCCATTCATTTACACAACAACGGTATTTTGAGGGCCTGGAAATGCAAATCTTTAAAAAATGATTTCAACGTGCAAGTTTTTAAAAGTTTGAATTTGTCCAAACTTGAATTTGCCAAACGAATTTGTGAATTTGTCAGAACGGTGACGCCATGCGTATTTGTATGTGCGCAGGCGCGTAGTGTTTCTTTACAAAGTGACATTGCCATCTACTGGCCTGGCATTAATAATACAGCATTTTCAAAGATTTTTACAAATCTGTGCGAACGGGGATCATTGTCAAAAAATGCTGTTTTTATGTTGTCGTTCTGCAATCATACGATATATAATTACAAGTTGTTAATTACCATTACTCAGTACTCATTTATGTAATTACACTGTAAGAAAAGCACCTTAAAATAAAGTACAACTTTTTTTTTCAACATTACGCCACAACTGCAGCTGTAGGTCGATCATAACATAAATGTAACCCTGAACATCCATTTTTGTTATTTGCATACTGTACTTCAATAATCAGTAGCTCAAAAAAATTTGGATTAAATGAAATGTTGTGACATGGAAATAAAACAAATAACATTCAGGTATACTCAATGAATTCAACTGTCATTATGACACAATATCTCTAAATTATCTTCATTTTTCACAGCAGTATGAGCTTCATTTGATTAATTACTATGTAATTAATGATGTATTACCATGTAACGACATATGTAATTAATCTCATTTAAATTTATATCAATTGACAACACTAATATATAAAAAATAGCACTATCGAATAAACCCTGCAGGTTTGTGTGCGAAAATCCTCAGATCCAAATCCCCCACCTGCCGAGATCTGTCTGAAAACATCCAGGACCCAATATCAATCATGATAGTGCACTGCATTGCAATTTCTGGAGACTTGATATATTTTTTATTGAGATTTATTGTGCTGGTGTGGGCAGGTGACAGTCATCAAACCAGCATTCAGCACGGCCTGTTTCTCAGCACGGGCTCGTCCTGACTGATCCTGGCGATGCCGCACTGCTTTATCTCCATGGCCAGGCTCGCTCATCTGTCCCTCTCTTCCTCTGCTTAGGACAGAGGAAATAACAGTCGCATAATGGTCATAATTAGGGAGATCGATGCAGTTCGCCAGCGATCCGCTCGACTCGGCCATAAGCCTTCAGCGTGCTCCGAGGAAGAAAAATCGGGGGCCCTCAAGGCTAAAATTTACGCTTGATAAAATTTGACTATCAAGTGTCATATGTCATGAGTTAGAGCGTGCGCATGAGTGGACATATGAACAGTAAATTTTACACCTGGTTAGACTTGATTAATATTTGGCTTCCTGCTCATCACCAGTGAGTATGTATTCATATGCATAGGGCTGAGCGCTATAATGACTGTATACTAGAAATTTGTCACTCAGTAGTGCTGCTATCAGTATTAAATATTTGTTACACATGAAAGCTATGAAGAAACAGTGTAATGTGAAAAAAAGAGAGCAGAATATGCACCAAATAAGTCAAAACAATGACTTTAGAGGGCATAAAATTACTCATACTGTAAAAAATGTAAGCATGTGTACAATTATTTTAAGTAACTACTGTTGTTCACTGGGACTCGTTAAAATTAAAGGCTGAATATATCTTTGAAGTCTCTTTATGTGACATCTTTACTTCGTACCTCTACTTTAGTACATTTGAATGTATCCGAGTAACTTTATCAAGAGTATTTTTTTTTGGGGGGGGATTACATTCTAAAACATAATATGATACTTTTTACTCATATTATAAGAACATATCATAAAATATATCATCAGGGTAACTAAAAACTGAAACTAATACTATAAAAAAAACATTTTCATAACTTGAAAAAAATTAATGTTAACTGAAATAAAACATAAAACACTTATTCAGCTATTGTTGCCTAATTTACTTTAACTTGATGTACTAAAATAAATAAAACTAAATAAAAGCTACTAAAAATGATGAAAACATACAGCCAAATTATTAAAACATTAAAATTAAAATGAAAACGGAAATAATAAAAATCTAATCTGATTCAACATATTGATAAAAATATAATAGTATCAAAATTATCCTAAATTAATACTGCATATCGTTCCTCATTATCTTGAAGTAAAGAAATCACAAGACAGACGTTCGATTAAAAAAAAAAAGCTCATTCTTGTCAATTGTCACGGTCTCATCTGTTGAGAGATGAGGCGAGGACTCAAAAATGCAGTAAATGGTAGTGATGGGACGCTTGATACCGAGGCTCCGATGCTGTTTTCAAAGCACTATAGTATCACACACTGTGCCGATGCTTGTATTGAAATGACAACACCACGTGATTGATGACGTTTGAAGCTTCGAACATCATGCGGTATCGGAAGGTCGGGACAGCTGGTTTAAAAAAAAATTGGCGCTTCACATGACTCTTGTGTTTGACTTTACATTGATTGGTTGGTTTTGTGTGTGTGGGAGTACACTTATTTGGGATTTGGTAGAATAGTTTAGAATAACCTCAACACCAGACAGAAACTGAATGCACGTCACACCTCTATTGCATTTTATCATGTTCTAGCTGGGGTCTCAGAGACCCCGAACAGCTCACCCAAAATATTTTTGCTACTACTCACATCAATAATTAATTATAATCACACACTTGCATATTTTATATTATTGATCAATATGTGAACCCATTGACCGGACTACGAGTTGGCACAGATTAAAAACTTTATCAAACCATCCTCTGCTCCGCGATGTTTCGTTAGATAGGCTGGAGAAACAGAGTCTGACCACCAGATGTCGTTAATGCGCACTAAAAAGCTTCGCGTAATGAACCGTTTTTCGGCACAATTTGATGAAAGCCTCAAACAGCTCAGAAAGCCTCGGTTTCCCATCACTAGTAAATGGGCTCTTTATTAATAACAAAAATAAACAAAACTAACAAAAGCTACCCCGAGGGGAAAAACAGGCAGGAAGGCCAGAACAAGGCACACACAGACACATCCAACCACATACGACAAATAATGAAACAGCACAGGACTGCAAACACAGGGAGACTAAGTAGGGCAGGTAATGAGGGAGACACAGGTGGAATAACTGAAACAATAATGAGGTAACAAGATGGGCGGGATCAGACAATCGACAGGAGAAAGCACATGGCACCAAACAAACACGACACAAGCCATGTGCTTACACAAACACACAGTGTCCTCTGGTGGCCATCCTGGGCACGCCAGCTGAAGACTGTGACATCAATGCACCTGTTGAAATAGTTGAATTGTATTTTTTTAACGTTTGTTGCCAAATATTTACACAAGTTTTGCTTTTCATTATTACTAAAATAATATATATTATATATTATTTCACTTTTTGCATACTTCAATGATCAGTAACTCAGATTGATATTTAGTATATTAAAGTTTAATGTTTAATGATGGTGTGTATAAAACTTACTCATCCAAGATGTAGATGAATTTGTTTCTTCATCAGATTTGGAGAAATGTTGCATTACATCACTTGCTCACCAACTGATCCTGTGCAGTGAATGGGTGCCGTCAGAATGAGAGTCCAAACAGCTGATAAAAACATCACAGTAATCCACAAGTAATCCCAATATAGGCTCATTGGAAATACGTGCCTCTATATACATTGAAACTGAAAAAAACGTACCTATATTTATGATTCATTGCAGTTTCCGGTTGAAATTAACACTAGAGGCAGTAAAACTCTGATAACTTTTATTCCTTTTCACACAAAGTATGATTTACAGGTACAGAGTTTTGATTATTAAAGCCTAATTTTCACACAGTTACTTGCAGAATATTATTGTAACAAAGTTCGTAGTTCGGGAAGAAGGAGGCGGGAACCGGCGAACACTCAATGAAATCTTTAATAAAATAAACAAACACAAAATAGCGCGACAGCCCCTCGCGGACGACTGTCGCGCACAAACAAAACCAAAACACAAAATAAACTCCAGGCCTGGTCCTCTCTCGTCTTTCACTGTCGTCACTCCTCCTTTGTATCCTTCCGGAGCTCCTCCGTGAGACTCGAGACCGGTGAGTGGCGCAGGTGTCGCGCATTAGCAATTACTCCACCGGCCTCGCTACGTTCCCACGGCTCTCGGCCCCGCCCCTCTCGTCACAATTATGTTATGACTCCAAAACAATTTTAACATCCTGCGCAATTTGAAAACTGATACTTTTTAACGTTGTCATCACATATCCAGCTTCATATGCATGAGTTTTCTAATCCAGTAGGTTTGCTCGGTAGCTCACCCGATACGGCGTTGCACTTACGTGATGAACAGCTTCGATACGAACCCCGCGAAACTACGGTT
>NW_015643341.1:139206-148145 GCF_001515625.1 Sinocyclocheilus rhinocerous | reverse complement strand
CGGACGACTGCCGCGCACAAACGAAACCAAAACACAAAATAAACTCCAGGCCTGGTCCTCTCTCGTCTTTCACTGTCGTCACTCCTCCTTTGTATCCTTCCGGAGCTCCTCCGTGAGACTCGAGACCGGTGAGTGGCGCAGGTGTCGCGCATTAGCAATTACTCCACCGGCCTCGCTACGTTCCCATGGCTCTCGGCCCCGCCCCTCTCGTCACAATTATGTTATGACTCCAAAACAATTTTAACATCCTGCGCAATCTGAAAACTGATACTTTTTAACGTTGTCATCACATATCCAGCTTCATATGCATGAGTTTTCTAATCCAGTAGGTTTGCTCGGTAGCTCACCCGATACGGCGTTGCACTTACGTGATGAACAGCTTCGATACGAACCCCGCGAAACTACGGTTTGACAAAACAGCTCAAATCCGCGCAAGGAAGTTAAAATAGCATGGCTGCATCAACAAATGCATTTCTATATCACTTTTGCATTTGTTTACACTATCGGGTAGGTTTAGGGTTGGGTTTGGTGTAGGGGATATTTCCAACGAGACAGAGCATTAACTTTTAGCGACACTCCCTGCCGGATATTTGAATTGAATTTGAATTAAGGCTAGAAGGGATACAGTGAAAACTACTGGGCATGCGCACATCAATATAGCGTTTTTTTCACACTGTACAACAATAATTACTGTTTTTGCATTATTGTAAGGGGTAGGTTTAGGGTTGGGGTAGGTGTTGACGTTAATAAAACACAATCTAAGAGGCAGAACATTTAATTTATTGTTAGCTTCCGGTTTTAGCTGTATGCCTTCTAGCCACAACCATTCTGAACAGCTGCAATACATACCTCAAGCAGCGTGATAAAAACGCAGCAACACGTGCCTGTACCAACGTATTAAAAATGTGCCACGGTCACTTATTGAACCCGTGTTTTAGCTCCACTCTCTGGACATTTCACTTTGAAACTGCCGCGAAACGTGCAGTAAGGTACATAATTACAAAGTGCATTAAAAATCAATTACTTTTGTACATTTACTTGTGTAAAATTTAGAATGAGTATTTATACTTGTAATATTTTATTAGGGTATCTGTACTTTTACTCAAGTACTTGATGTGTGTACTTCGTCCACCGGTGGTTAAGATATCTTCACTAAATTCATTGGCATTGTCTCAGCGTACAGCCACAGCGAGGGCTGTGAGAGTGATGTTTAACACCCCAGGAATTAGCGACGAGGAGCAGAGAGTTGTTGTAATTCCATACAACTTGTCCCGTGGGAGATGTTTTTGGCAGTGACTGACAGCATCAAAGCTGTCCTTTCCTGTCACCGCTCCCATGAGGCTCGTCAGATGGAGGAGCCCTCCTGAATCACAAAAACCAGCCTCAACTCCTCATAAACATCAGTAACCTCATCAGACTTGGTTAAAGTGAAATCAAACCGCCGGGGTACTTAATAATTATTTTTAAAAAAAAGTTTTTAAACATTTAATAGCAAAATTATAGTTTCTTTGGAGTTGCACACTCATTGACCTTGCTATGTGTGTGTGAAATGCATTTTTAAACGTATATTTGTTTTGAAAAGCTAAAACGTAGCTGTCAAGGCAACATTTCTAATGTTTAAAGTTGAACTACCAAAATTACTGAGTCTAAGACTGAAATACAAAAATATTAAAGCTAAACAGAAATATTTTTAAAAAGTGTAAGTAAATCTAAACTTGAAAAATATATACATATATATATATATATATATATATATGCTTTTATTTTTATATTTTAAGCTTTCATTTTCACAAAAAAATCGAATGTTACATCACTGACCCACATACTACATCTTTAAGGGAGAGAGAGAGAAATCTACGTTGTGTTTTTTGTAAGGCCTGCCAGCGGCTCATGCTATAATCATACTGATCCCGTCCCTCAGGAAGAGGCAGATCCGGGCCAGGCTTTCCAGCGACTGACAGCAACAGGTGCAGCGCAGGACCGTTTTCACATTACTGACTCGGACGTCTCTAGACATACGTGCTCCAGCACGGATTGATTTACCGATACTGTCAACTCCTATATTTCACTCTCCTCAAGAAAGCAGCCATCGCATTCGAAAACGATCAGGTTCTCCAGAGACCTGAGGGAGCTGGAGAGAAACAAGGAGCGATTCAAGCGGTCAAGGCCGAGCTAAACCAGGCCAGAATGTCTGCCAGGAGGGATTACATGGGGCAGCTGTTGCGGGACTTTTTACATCAATAACTCAAGGCCACTTTGGGTCACCAACTACAAGCTCAGGAGCCAAAAAGTCGCTCCTCCTCTCGACCTAGAAACCAGCCAAACCAGTTTGAAAACCAATGACCCTTTTGTGTCCATTCCTTGACCCGTCGCCTCACCATTGACCTCCCTCCAAAAACACTGAGGACACTTCCCTCGGGTAGATGATGGAGCGCAAAACACACCAGAACCTTCTGTCACCATAACTTCATAGGAACATTATGAAAGCAAATCATATGCTGGATGTATAGAAGGCTACATAAACAAACAAATAAACAAATAAATTAATCAATAAGAAAAAAGATAAAAGACAAGATAAAAATGACGAAAGCACATTAACTAAAATGAAAATGAAAATATAAAAATAGAAGCCAATTCGAAATCTAAATAAATACTATAATAGCAAGAAATATTGCTAAATAATACTAAAATAACACTGCAGGACAATTACTCTCATATATATATATATATATATATATATACACACACACCTAAAAAAGTGAAATTAATTAATTGTTAATCATAAAAGAAGTGTAAATATAAAATGTTTATCACAGAACAGGTGTATCCAGGTCACTGCATGTATGAATTGCATATGAACTGCAATCAATTTTGCATATAGCATTACAGTTTTTTAGCATAATAGCTAAAAATAGGTTATTATAGTTAACTAAAAAAACAAACAAACACTTGAATAAACATTAACTGAAATCTAATAAAATATACCAAATGTATTTCATCTAGTTGCGAAAGAACCATTTATCATTTTCATTTAGTTTAACTAAAACTGACATTTAAAAAAAAAAAACTACCAAAATGACATACACAAAAAATAAATAAATACAAATATAAATGAAAAACTAAAGTAGTATACCAGTGATAAATTCAAAATGCATTAGAGAAAATGCATTATATATATCATAATTTTGATAAATAAAGTCACAATTGAGGGAAATAATCACATTGTGATATAAAATGTCACAATTATGAGGAATTAGGTCATAACTGCAATTAATGTATTAATTTACAGAGACATTACTGTCAGTTTTCAATAAAACAAGACATTATATGACATGTACCATAAGGGACTATGTTAATTTATGCTGATTTTAATTAACAAACAATAATTATTATTGTGTGCAAATATGATGCTTTTCACTACTATATTAAAATAATGGGAATTTAATGAAATAAACACACTCAAAGGTAAAAGACTGGGTTGCATTACAGTAATTACATTTTTAGATGAAATGTGATTAATTGTCACTGAAATGTCACAAACAAGCAATAAATAAACTAGATAAAAAAGTTCGTCAAGACAAACTTTAAGTTGGCTTTAGAAAGCCTGACCAAAAAGTTTGAAAACGTTTTTAAAAGATTTAAAAGCTTGATGGTTTTCAGTCTGAAATAGTTTGAAGTTTAAAGTAGTTTTAAAGCTTAAAGCATGAAGAATGTTTTGAAGGCAATACAGTCTGTCAGATAGATAGATAGATAGATAGAATGGAAGCTTAAATGAGTTCATATGGCTTAGAAATATTGCTAAGGTATTCTGGATGGTTGCTGGGGTACTTGGGGTGGTTGCTAGGGTGTTACTATGAGGTTGCTAGGGTACTCTGGGTGGTTGTTAGGGTGTTGCTATGCGGTTGCTAGGATACTTGGGGTAGTTGCTATGCAGTTGCTAGGCCACCAAAGGTGGTTGCTAAGGTATGTGGGGTGGTTGCTAGAGTGTTACTATGCGATTGCTAGGGTATTATGGGTGGTTGCTAGGGTGTTGCTATGCAGTTGCTATGGTACCTGGGGCAGTTGCTAGGGCGGTTGCTAGTGTACCTGGGGTGGTTTCTAAGGTGTTGCTACGCGGTTGCTATAGTACCTGGGGTAGTTGCTAGGGTGTTGCTATGCGGTTGCTAGGGTACTCGGGTGGTTGCTAGGTTGGTGTGGAGTGTTGACATGAAGTTTCTGGTAAGTATCATCCCATTGCTAGCATGTTTCAGATAGATATTATACTACAGTAGATAGACAGATAGATAGATAGATAGATAGATAGATAGATGAGGATGGACAGAACAATAGATGAGTGGATAGATAGATAGATAGATAGATAGATAGATAGATACACATTTATAGAAACAGTTCTTAAAACTGAAACAACTCTCACAAATGATTAGAGCAAAAAAGGGTGAAGTATATGTATATGTGTATGTTTAATGGCACAGAAGTCACAGCAGAGGAGATTGTAACGTCAGTGGTCTGACAGGAAGTTCATTCCAGCGCAGATGAAGGTTAACCGCAGGTGGCTGCTGGCTTCTCACCGTTTCTCAGGAAAAACATCACCTTTGCCAGACTACTCAAAACAAGACGCGTGAGTGACAGCGAAAGAAACGATTGATTCTTATTTTTGTACCAGTCAATGTTCCATCAGTGTGAATCTAGTTTGTTGAAAATAATGAGGGAAAGACGAGGGGGGAAAGATGCATAAGAGTGATAATTAAACTTAATAAATAAATAAAAAAACACTTGTTTTTTTAGAAGAAAGAAAAATATTAAAGGACTAACATAGATGATTAAATCATAGTATGCTGGGGATTGATGTGCTTGAGCTAAAAGAGTTTTGTACTGAGCGGCTTTGCTAGTTGGTTAATTAGCACTCAAATGCATCCTATTTAAAGGAATAAAATAACCAAAAATGTAGCATTCCATCACTTGCTCACCGATGGATCCTCTGCAGTGAATGGGTGCCGTCAGAGTCCAAACAGCTGATAAAAACATCACAATAATCCACACCACTCCAGTCCAAAATAGTACAAAACAAATATGTTTGTGGATTTTGATGTGAGAGGACAACAGGAGATTGACTTTTCCCTGGAGGAAGCGTTATTATTGATTATGGACTCGTATTTTGGCCAGAAGTGACAATTTCAAGTTAAAACCTATTTGATGAGTTTGTTTCTTACAAACACGTAGCTTTTTGCATTAATTGATGGTCTGGAGTGGTGTGGATTACTTGTGGATTATTGTGATGTTTTTATCAGCTGTTTGGACTCTGACGGCACCCATTCACTGCAGAGCATCCATTGGTGAGCAAGTGATGTAATGCTACATTTCTCCAAATCTGATGAAGAAACAAACTCATCTACATCTGGGATGACCTGAGGGTGAGTCAGTTTCAGCACATTTTCATTTTTTGGTGACATATTCCTTTAAGATTATTCAGCTATAGCTGCAGCATAAATGCGATATTACATCTTTTATCTGCACAGACGAGAGGATACGAGAGCTACATATTTCAGTCAGAAATGCCACAAATTAACCTAATAAGCATGAAATGACAAATACATTGACTAAATTTAAAAAGACATTTTCTCTAAAAGACTAAAACACTGAATTTGACCTCTGTGAATCCGTTCTCTTAGCACGCCTTGAGCGTGTGCTTTTGATTCTTAACCAAACACCAAGCAATTTTCAAGAGAAATCCATTCACAAAACCATCAGAATGTTCAAACCAGATACAAAAATAATGAAAGAAGGAAATATGTGTTCTTTTCTTTCAAATTCTTACTTCAATCAGCTTTGCCCTAGCGTTGGCTGAAAGCACTTAGCAGCGTTTTTCCCCCCGATGCAGACCCTGATTCACAATGCACGCACAATGAACACATGCACAATTTGTCGCCAATTCTTCACACAGCGATACAGTTAATGGATCTCTTGATAATAGCATCTGCAGCAGGCATTAGCTGTCTCCTTTTTCAATATCTCCCTGATAAAAAATTGTTTCCTCGATAAAGCAGATAGGATTTTTCCAAAACTACAACACAAATGCTGAGACAGAAGTGACATTTGAGCTCAAGGCAATGGGCCTGTAACGTTTTAGCAGGCACTTTCAGATACAAAGTCCTAAATGACCTACATACTGGAAGTATGCTACACACACAAAAAGCATCTATTATTCATAAAGCAGAGGCTCCCTTAAAATGGGAATTGGGGTATAAACTGAGTGCAGCACAACCGAAAACCAGCCGTATGCAAAACTCCTTCTCATGTTTTGCTGATGTTTGTATATTCCTAATGGAAACATTTGCACAGATTCAGAAGAGATGTAGCATATTTGTGCAGATACTGAACATTTAACTTTTTTCAAATGTTAAAATACTTTTAGTATTAGTACGCTCTCTGTATTCCCCTGAGAAGTGTAAACACTATGCCACTCTCAAAACATTGTAGTTTGTTTGAGATTCCCGACCTGCCCGACAACAGCAACACTGGCTCAACCAATTAGGTGAGTGTTTTTCGACAGCCAATCATTATCATTTTACAATTCCTTTCATGTTAGTTGCACAGAAACTACACATTTCCCTTTACACCAGACACATACTTTACAAATGTTAGTGCATCACTGCATTGCAAAATATGTATGTCGTGAAAAATCTGATTCTCTCTTGAAATTGGGTCTCTCCAGCAATTATCACTTAATAGTTATAGTAAGGAAATTAAAAGAACAGTTCATCCAAAAATGAAAATGTACTCACCCTCAGGTCATGCAAGATGTAGATGAGTTTGTTTCTTCATCAGATTTGGAGAAATGTAGCATTACATCACTTGCTCACCAGTGGATGCTCTGCAGTGAATGGGTGCCGTCAGAATGAGAGTCCAAACAGCTGATAAAAACATCACAATAATCCACACCACTCCAGTACATCAGTTAACATCGTGTGAAGCC
Source organism: Sinocyclocheilus rhinocerous (assembly GCF_001515625.1). NCBI lineage: Eukaryota > Metazoa > Chordata > Actinopteri > Cypriniformes > Cyprinidae > Sinocyclocheilus > Sinocyclocheilus rhinocerous. Next base: position 141,172 of record NW_015643341.1, on the reverse strand, counting down.
AAAAGCTGCATGTTTGTAAGAAACAAATCCATCAAGGCATTTTAATTTTAACATTTTAAACTTTTTTGTACTGTTTTGGCTTGTAAATGGGGCTTGATCTGTGCTTATTTCTCTCCCGATTCAGAGTTTTTCAATGCAGAAAACATTATAGATGGCAACTTTTTTCCAGGAACGTGAGTCGAATGGTAGTTCAAAGTTAATAGGTCTTTAAAAACATTTTTAAAAGGTTAGCAAGAAATGTCATGTATACATTTGTTCATGAAAAGCTTTTTTTCTTCTTGAAACATTTTAGTTAGTGTGGTCTCTCTAACTAGCATCTGTCCATTTTCCCTGGACATGTCCACACCTGCATTTCTAAACTGGCTAAAATGTCTAGTTTTTGGCTTTGTTTCCTATTGTTGCTGCAGGTAATGACCGAAATGTATTTTGACCAATTACGTGCAGGCATTGTACATAATCAACCAATTATGTCGTGTGAATGTCATTTTATAAACGTTACACTCGGTCTGGTTTTTGCATTCGATTTGTGTTTTCAAACCAATTTTCTTCACAATGTGATGAAAACAACATTAGAACGTTTGTTCATAAAAAAAATAAAAAATTTTTTTTAAATAATTTGTCGGATTGACTTCATGCGAATGTTTGTTTTGGTCTTGAAGCACTGCTTTAGCTTCAAAACTTTTGTGAATCAATTGTTTTTAAACAGTGGTTCGAAGCTTATGAAAATGCCAAACTCAAGTAACACTCCAAAGAGAAAGGAAAAATTGAAATCGCATCATATGACCCCTTTGACTTTCACCGTTCATTCAAATGATTAGTGATGGGCACTTTTGAAGCACTGCTTTAGCTTCAAAACTTTTGTGAATCAATTGTTTTGAAACGGTGGTTCGAAGCGTATGAAAATGCCAAACTCACGTGATTTCAGTAAACGAGGCTTCGTTACGTCATAACTGTTTCGAAACATTTTGAAATTTCAATGGTTTGCCATTGGGGTCGATCTCTGTGAACCCGTGAATCAAGCGAGTTCATTGAGATCGCCCCCCAGCGACGAACCATTGAATCAGCGTCTATGGTTTTTACCTGATATCAGATCAGTTTCATCAATTTGTAGACATTTTTAATGAGACATTTGTGTAAATAAAATGATGAGAAGTAGTCTCTTACTGTCCTCTATTTACAAACTCTGCATAAAACAAACAAAACAAGCCTTGCAAATTATTATAAAAAAAAATTTAAACTACGTTTTATACAGACACTTCATATTTTATGGTATTTTATTATTTTTATTGCATTTACTGCCCGTGAATCAAGCGAGTTCATTGAGATCGCCCCCCAGCGACGAACCATTGAATCAGCGTCTATGGTTTTTACCTGATATCAGATCAGATTCATCAATTTGTAGACATTTGTAATGAGACATTTGTGTAAATAAAATGATGAGAAGTAGTCTCTTACTGCCCTCTATTTACAAACTCTGCATAAAACAAACAAAACAAGCCTTGCAAATTATTATAAAAATATTTTTTAAAACTACGTTTTATACAGACACTTCATATTTAATGGTATTTTATTATTTTATTGCATTTACTCTATTATACTTTTAATAAAACATTTGCAATGGGTTTTTTAAAAGCTGTTTTTATGCATGTTTTAGCCTGAGTTTTTGTTGCAATTACACACTATTGACCAGGGCTTCGTTACGTCATAACTGTTTCGAAACGTTTTGAAATTTCAATGGTTTGCCATTGGGGTCGATCTCTGTGAACCCGTGAATCAAGCGAGTTCATTGAGATCGCCCCCCAGCGACGAACCATTGAATCAGCGTAAACATAATCTCTAGAACTGCTCTGAGAGTCACTTCATGAGCATTTTACCATTTCTTTCCACTTCTTTAAACACTTCTTTAAACATATCATCATATCATATACAAACAGAAACTTAAAGGGGTCATATGATGCAATTTCAA
>NW_015643341.1:136807-139132 GCF_001515625.1 Sinocyclocheilus rhinocerous | reverse complement strand
AAAATAATGTTATTTTTAGCAGCATCATATGACCCCTTTAAAAGTCTTCACAACAACCCGTCAAAATAAAAGTTGAGTTTAACTTGAAGAAACCGTGACAGAAATATATGACTTAATGTAATGATAGAACTACTACTAATAAAAGTATTATTATAACATTATTTTAAAGGAATATTTACCAGAAAATTATTTACCAGAATACAATTTTGCAGAAAAAAAAAAATGTAAATGCACAACACAACACAATACACAGTATAACATTAAAACGGAATCCAGAAAAATTAAAACAGAAAAAAAACGGAATTTGGAAAAAGAAAAATAAGACGGAATTTGGGAGAAAAAAAGAAATAAAAATAGGGCCCTAAAATTAAAATATGTTTATGGCACTGGAGATTCGTCTTGGTGCGACCAGACCTAAAGGCTGCTTACAGGCTAGGTTGTTTTTATGTGTTTTTGACAGAAAGGAATGCTTAAGAGTGTGGAAAGAGCCGTGTCAGTTTGAAATCCTACTAAACAAACAAACTACAGCTCCCGCCGATCATGTCAACGCCTGGCCTATAGTCAGACGCACTGTTTGAGTTGCCTGGCTCACAGTGGTTCGTTTGGAAACATGTTTGATGATAAATCCTTCCCCTCCGAGTCGTCTTTCCTTCCACTATGCTGTCCTTGAAGGTATTTCTCATTGCTTTTCAGCCAGAAGCGCGTCTCTGAGGGGGTGTTTGATTCTCTGGCTTTGCCTGAGTGCTGGACCGCGAAAAACCTCCGGTTGAAACAAACAGACACGGAAACGCGACTGTGCACAGCAGCGTCGATAAAATAAACCCTGAGCCTAAATACTAGCTGCTCCAGTAGGCCAGTCATGGGCCAGCTGGGAAAATATTGTATTTTCCGTTTCCTATAGCGAGCGAACCTGGGAAGAGCAGGTTTTTCAATTTGTCACTAATTTCTGTACAATGAGGAAGCTAATTATTATTATAGATATAGAGCTGTCAATGTTTGCTTTTAATTTACAATTTGTAAATTAAATGCAGTTTTATAAATCTGCCGATGTGAGTCAGTAAGTGCAGCCAGTGCATGACGAATAAATGGCAGGAAAAAATGCAATAACGTAATAAGTGATGATCCAATATATTATAAATAATAATAAAAAATATGTATGCACTTATAGACTTGATACACATACTAACGACAAAAAGTCTTTTTTTATATTGACACTGTAATACAAGAAACTCCTTTTCTTTCTCCGCAGGGCCCAGTATATTGAATCAACAATGGTTTTATGAATCTCATGAATAATTATGCATCCTTAATTATCATGACTTTGACAGAAAGAGCATGGTATGTCATGCATGGCGAACAATAGACACGTTGGTGGAACAGAAATGTGTTTTATATAAGAGATAAAGCCAATCATAGAGGATTCAGCACATACTGTACAAGAAAATGCGTGCGTTTGAAACAGAAGAGCGTTATTGCCCTCTGCCGGTGACTGTGGGTAGTGTAATAAAAAAACAGTTTGAAACATTGTATGAAAAGAATAATTTATATTGATCTGAGAGGTCATCCTAGGCCTACATTTCATAATTTACGATTGGATTACGCACAAAAACAGGTGATTTGCAACATTTATTACATTATTTCCCATTCGTTTTATCTGTAGATTTTGATGAACTGCTTCAACTCAGTGAATTCAAAAATAATGAATAATTGCGACAGTATTTACACATGATAAAAGATATTTAATGTGCTTATTGTAACATTGGTAATTTTTGTGTTAATTGTTTTATTAGCTCAAATTATCGCCTAAATAACCAACATTATATATATATATATTAAAGCATTCTTCTCAAATCAGTGAAAATAAACAACAATTTTATTTTGATAACTATTATTATTAGTAGTATTATTATTGTTATTATTATTAGCATTATTATTATTATTATTGTTGTTGTTTTTGTTACCGATTGTTCTGTAAAGATAGGATAAGGCATTGATTGTTTACTCTAATGACACTGGCCCTTTAAGGAAAACACGTCACACACAACGGACCGGAAGCGACATGCGGAGCTGCAACTATCAACACATGAAACCATAAACCATCATAAAGCTGCTTCCGATGCCTGCACAGATGACTGCAATCACTCTGCTGCTCTAAAGCGCCTCGGCACCATTTAAGGGCACGACTCGGCTTTTTAATACAAGATAATTTTAGTCCAAAGAGCGAGTCAGACAGCTGAATATAGTAAGTACTTCAGTGATGCATACTGACCGTGTTTGAATACTCAAAGGCTGCCTACATAGACAGCACGTTTAAGCAACATGAAC
>NW_015643341.1:132317-136797 GCF_001515625.1 Sinocyclocheilus rhinocerous | reverse complement strand
GCCTTTTTTTCCATACATTTCCTGTTTTTTTTTTTTTTGGCCCCTCACCTACAATTAATTGCTTGTTTTTTTTTTTGTTTTTTTTTTGTTCCAAATGCTTTGATCAGATTTGTTTATTGTCTGTCATCCAGGGTTAAAAACAGACAAACATTTTGTTAAATAATAACAATAATAAAGGTCATACTGTTGTTGTTGTTTGGAAATGTCTTTACATTTACAAACAAAATGTATTACATTTATCTCTATATAAAAAAAAATTTTTGGTTATTGCATAGCTTTCAGCAATAACTTAAATAAAAAAATAAAAAATAAAATAACAACAATTCATAAAACCTCACAGGAACATGCATGCTAATTAAGTTGTTACCAAATTTGCTTATTATTAGTGTTAATATATATTTATATTTGATTAGAATAAAATCCACGATTGTAAATATTATGTAGTACAGATCTGAATATAAAAATGACATGTATGTAAACTATAAATATAAACAATATTTATGTTTTTGTGTATTTACATTTGTTAATACAAGACAAAATTCAGAATATTAAAAATTTTCAACAATTTCAAAATGCACGAAGATTTGTAAATGTTTTTTTTTTTTGTATTTAGATTTGTACTACATAATATTTACACTCGTGGATTTTATTCTCATCATATATATATATATATATATATACAATATGGGGTGCTGTGTGTACATTAATGAGGAAAAAAAATTAACTTAAATGATTTTAGCAAATGGCTGCAATATAACAAAGAGTGAAAAATTTAAGGGGGTCTGAATACTTTCCGTACCCACTGTATATATTAATAACACTAATAATAAGCAAATTTGGTAACAACTTAATTAGCATTCATGTTCCTGTGAGGTTTTATGAATTGTGTTTTTTTTTTAATTATTATTATTGCTGAAAGCTATGCAATAACCAAAAAAATTTTTTTTAATATAGAGATGTTATAGAAGCTAGCTATATTTGCTATATTTTATTTTTTAAGTATTATTTTCAAATTAAAACTATTTAATGTTGTTGTTGTTGTTGTTGTTGTTGTTGTTGTTGTTGTTGTTGTTGTTGTTGTTGTTGTTGTTGTTGTTGGTAGTAGTAGTAGTATTACTGTTGTTGTTTTTATTATTAGACCGCTAGTACTAACAACAAAGATAATTGTAAAACAAATCTAAATATTAAAAATAATAAAATGAGTTGGCCTATTTTTAAAAACATGATTGCAAAAAACTAAAATTCTGTATTTAAGAAATAATATTAATAATAAAGCCTGAGGTTACGTTCTTTAAGGGCCTCAGTTTGATAATATTTTTTTGAGTTCTGATTTTTTTTCTCTCACAGGTCAATCATGAGTGCTAAAGCAGTGAGCTGCACAATAAAATCACCTGTGGCGCTGCAGATTGGAGACGCTGTATCTGATTCATCTCGCCCTGGCGTCTATATAACAGACATCACCCTCGCCGAGCCTGTGAACGTGAGTATCTCTCACATCAGTTCATAAAGATCGCAATTATTGATCGACCGGCATGGCTTTATTAATGCCCGATACACAGCTTATGCTGCAATATCTCCTGTGCTTGTGTCTAGATTCAGGAAATCTCCTTCAAGAACTACTACACCGCATATTTGACGGTCCGTTTGCAGCGGAGAGAGGACGGTTCTGCGAAGTGGGTCACTTGTTTGAGAAATTACTGCCTCATGAGCAACCCACACGCTGAGGCCGGATCACATGACTATTTCTCCATCTACAGACATCAGGTAGGAATGAGAAACAGACAGGAAACCAAAACATCGATCGTTTGGAAATGAGCAGCGTGAACATTCTGCAAAGTTTCTGCTTTTGTGCTCCACGTAAAAAAGCCCCTTTGTGGCAGTTTAAACCTTCAAGCTTTTGGTTCTTTAACCACTACTTTAAATATATTAGTGATGAACTGAAATTAATTTTTTACTGAAATACAGAAACTGAAATAAAAATTTTAATTTAAACAAAAAACAAAACAGATTTTTTAAAATAAGAGTTGGACACTGTAAACAGTAATAATAAAATTACAAAAAAAAGATTATTGGAGTATGTTTTACAAGACAATACTACTTCAGTTTTTCTATTTAAAAAATTGAAGTTTAATTCAATGTGTCACTTGTCTTTTCTTTGTAATTGTTAAATTTGTGAAATTTACTAGCAATTTCTGAGTGAATTTTTTTTCTGTGTATATAAAAATAAATTGTACATAAGGCAGTTTTTATTTTAAGCTGAAGTGGCTACAGTGATCTGACATGTCACTTTAAAGCGTGTCAAGTCAGAATTTTTAGTTTGAATTTTGTTATAAAATTTACAGAATTTTAAAACTGAGAATTGGTTTCATATCAAAAACAACAAAGCACAAAGCTTATTGTGATTACTGAATGGCAGGCGTGCTATAAATAATATTTAGTGACATTGTTTTCTCTTATCAGCTAAAAACTGTAATAAAGCAATAAGCCCCGTGAAGCCGTGGTTTACAGTGAATAAAAACAAATATATATATATATATATATATTAGATGAAAAATGAAAATATGTAAATTAATATCTAGAAATAATTGGAATTTTTTTTTAATGAATAAAATAAATTAAAGCTAAATAGAAATATCATTTAAAAATAAAAATAAAAAAATTCCTAAACTTTAAACTAAAATTATAGTGCAGACTGAATATGTAAAAATGAAAACTAAATTAAAATATATAAATAAATACTATACTAGTATATAAATACTGCAATAACACTGACACACTGATATAAATACATACAGAGCATACATATGATATATTATATTAAGTTTGTGTGTATTCATTAATTAGAATAAGATATTAGATGAAAAAAAAAATGTCTTGGCTCTTTACTGAAATAAAATAAGTTTAAGTTGTGATACAAAAATTAAGTTTAATTAATAAAAACAAATTAATCTAAATAGTTTTTTTCAAAATAAGCACATAACAAAATTACTCAAACTTAAATTAAATATATAAAAATGAAACTAAACCAAAACATTATTAAATTGTAGTTATATTAAATTGAATTATTATTATTATTAAATTATTGTAGAAATAATACTTCAATATTTCAATAGTTGAAGTTCAAAAATGTCTAAAACTAACTAATTGCAATTATAAATTTATATATATATATATATATATAGAATATACATTCTAAATATCAGGAATTGTTTAAGAAGAACATATCAAAATGACTGAATATTAAAACTAAAATTATTATGCAATTGAAAACAAAATTAAAAACTAAATCAAAATATTGAAAAATACTATATTAGTATATAAATGTCACATAAAACTCAAACTGAAAATGAAAACAAAAATCTAAATATTAAAAAAGCAGTATATAAATAATACTTCAATAACACAGATATAAATACACATAAATATAAACAATACAAAAGTGTGTGGGTTTAGAATGACATTAGGGTGAGTAAATGATGCCAGATTTTCATTTTTTGTTTGAACTAGCACAAATGATTTAAAGAGTTAAAGTACATGCTCACAGTCATAGTGTGTGGCATTTGCATGGTTTCTCTTCAAATCTCAGAGAAAACAAGCAGATAACTCAGCAGTCTTGGCAGGCGCTGTGACTCCTCTGCATCAGTAATTTCCCAGTGTGAAAAAGTGACACATTTTTGCCGTGTCACTGTTTTTGACATATTCTTTGAGATCCTGTTGGTCGGTGAAGGTCATGACAGCCTCAGCCTAAACATTTTCAATCTACTTGGAAACATTGGCTGTTTGCTCAAAATAATGCTACTCTGGGGTGGGGTGAGGTAACTTATTTAACTTTTTTCACTTCTTTCTCTCTCTTTCTTTCTTTCTTTCTTAAATTAAATTTATTTATCTATATCATACATCTGTTTTTTTAAAAGAAATGTATACTTCTGTATAGCAAAGATCAATTAAATTGAACAAAAGTCACAGTAAATAAATTTATGTTACAAAAAAGCTGTTTGCTCAAAATAATGCTACTCTGGGGTGGGGTGAGGTAACTTATTTAACTTTTTTCACTTCTTTCTCTCTCTTTCTTTCTTTCTTTCTTAAATTACATTTATTTATCTATATCATACATCTGTTTTTTTTAAAGAAATGTATACTTCTGTATAGCAAAGATCAATTAAATTGAACAAAAGTCACAGTAAATAAATTTATGTTACAAAAAATTACTTATTTAAATGCATGCTATTTTTTTTAAATATTTCCATTCATCAAAGAATCCTGAAACTTAGGGTGCTTTCACACTAGCACTTTTGGTTCGATTGATGTCAGAGTTCGGTACGTTTGGATGATGTGAACGCGGTCTTCCGAACTCAGGTGCGCACCCGCGAACCGTACCCGAGTCCGCTTAAAAAGGGTGGTCTGGGGTACGGTTCAACTGAACTCCGGTACGATTCGCTGCTGATGTGAACGCAATCGTACCAAATCACGGAAGTGAACC
>NW_015643341.1:128004-129685 GCF_001515625.1 Sinocyclocheilus rhinocerous | reverse complement strand
CAGTAAATAAAGTAAATAAATTTATGTTACAAAAAATTACTTATTTAAATGCATGCTATTTTTTTTAAATCATCAAAGAAATCAAAGAATCCTGAAACTTAGGGTGCTTTCACACTAGCACTTTTGGTTCGATTGATGTCAGAGTTCGGTACGTACGTATTATTTGATAAAAATGTGTGTTTGTGTGTGTTTCACTCACTTTCCTGACGAGCGTGATTGACGCGCTGCAAGCAGAGAGCTGTATATTTCATTCTGTTCACCTTCAGCGTTCTTTAGAGCATTTGCAGTACATTCGTAAGATAGACGTGAGTGCCGTTATGTACCGAAGCTTTGTAAACAAAACGAACGGTTCAAAAACGTAAATATATAAAAGTGCAGAGAGCAATGTTATGCATTTGCTGCCTTCGCCTGCGCCGTTGTTACTAAGCAACGGGTAAACAGCTGCTGGCTTGATGACGCAAACGAACCGCGGTTCAGACCCAAATAAAATAATATGAACACAGTCCAGCGGGGGCAGGGGGAGGAGGAGCAATCGAACTCGGGTTCGGACCAAGCAAGCGAACCAAGTGTGAAAGCACCCTTAATGTATCACAAAAAATATTCGGCAGCACGACTGTTTTCAACATTTATAATAATCATAAATGTCTCTTGTTCATTAGCATATTAGACTGATTTCTGAAGGATCATGTGACAGTAGCTATGTTTCCATCCAAAGATGCGAATTAAACTTATGAGCAAAACTGGAATGTCGCATAAAACATTTGCGAATAAAGCACCATTTCCATCCAACGAGTCAAAGAGAACAAAATCATCACTTCCTGATAAACTGGCACTAAATATCTCTAAGAAAACTAGGAGAAGCCACTGAATATAATAATTTTCATATATAATAAATTACTTGCGCCTCAGAGCGAGCAGACGTAACACAATAAATGCGGTCAATGCTTTTGGAGGTGGATGCTGCTGTTTGGGAACGCAGTCGTCTAAGACAGTGATTATACAGAAATCCATCGTAGTTTATGCACATTTTTTTCTTATCGGATAAAAAGTTTATCCTACTCAATTGTGCGCATACGTTTTTTATGCACATTTTTAGAATTTATGCGCATCTTGCGTTTCCAACCAGTGTTTTTTATGCGATATTCCAAAATGCGCAAAAAAATAGGTGAATGGAAATATACTGGCTACTGAAGACCGGAGTAATGATGCTGACAATTCAGCTTTCACTTTCACTTTTTTATTGAAGAAATTAATTACATTTTAAAATATATTCAAATAGAAAACAGATATTTTAAATTGTAAAAATATTTCAGAATGTTACAGTTTTTACTAGTGGTGTCAAACGATTAATCGCATCCAAAAGTTTTTGTTTGCATAATATATGAGTGTGTACTGTGTATATTTATTATGTATATATAAATACAAACACATGCATGTATATATTTAAGAAAAATATGTTATGTTTATATATTAAATATATTTATATATAATATAAAATACAATAATATAAATATATAAATGTATATACATGTGTGTATTTATATATACACAATAAATAAACACAGTACACATACATATATTATGTAAACAAAAACTTTTATTTTGGATGCGATTAATCGTTTGACAGCGTTTGACAGCACTAATATATATATAAATATATACATATAAATATATATATATA
>NW_015643341.1:108777-122888 GCF_001515625.1 Sinocyclocheilus rhinocerous | reverse complement strand
TTCAGCTCATGAAAAATGGGGGCAAAAACAAAAGTGTTGCGTTTATAATTTTGTTCTATGTATATATAAATACAAACACATGCATGTATATATTTAAGAAAAATATGTTATGTTTATATATTAAATATATTTATATATAATATAAAATACAATAATATAAATATATAAATGTATATACATGTGTGTATTTATATATACACAATAAATAAACCCACTACACACTCATATATTATGTAAACAAAAACTTTTATTTTGGATGCGATTAATCGTTTGACAGCACTAGTTTTTACTATATTTTTAATCAAGTAAATGCAGCTTTGGTGAGACTTTTAAAAAGAGGTGTCATTAAGAAACTTTTGAACGATAGAGTATAATAACTTTTTATATCTAATATATTTGTGCTCATATTATAATACAGTAAGCATAATCATTAGAGATGAAAGAACACAGTGTGTGCTTCCAGAAGATCTTTCCAGAGAAACAATCTGACATGAACAAGCTCCAAGCAATAAATGTACAGAAACAGTCCCTCAAGTATCAGGCTGTCAGCTGAAGTAGAAGGAAACTTTGATGTTGTTTAGCTCGCACGCTTCACAAACATCAACCCCAACACAAACGTCAAGTGTTTGGAGCAGTTCTGTATTGCAGATTACTACAAGAAACTTGTGAAATCAGTGTCTCTTTTGTCAGGGTTTTATTCTGTCTAGTTAATTAAGGCTTGGAAACACACGTCCTTAGTCTCTGTTAAATTCTGACGTTCGTTCTTAATTTGACCTCTTTTGTTTCTTTGATAGCTGCATGAAAGGCCCCACATTCAACCAAATGTGTGTCACTTCTTGCTGAGGTCTTTTCTTCTCTTTTTTGGGGTTTTCAGATGTTGACGGAGCCTGATAACGTGACGACAGTGAGACTCATCTTGCGACAGCCCTCCTCCGAATGGCTTAATTTCAGCATTGAGGAAATTAACATTTACCCGTGTGCAAAAGAGGTTTGCATGTACAAGATATTGTTGTTTGTGTCACAATATAAAAGGAACTGCAAAATTATGCCTGCAATTGGATTGTATGTTAAACCAGATAGATAGATGATAGCTAGACAGACAGACAGACAGACAGACAGATAGATAGATAGATATTGTTTTGATTTGTTTAGTTTGAAGAAGTACCAAAACAGAATTAATCAGTGGATGTTATTTTTCTTTTCTTTTTATGTTTTATGTTGTTTGTTTGGTTGGTTTTCTGTGTTTTTGTTTTAGTTTTTTGTTGTTGTTTTGCATTTTGTTTGCTTGGTTTTTGTTTTGTTTAAACCTACAGAGTTGATCAGTGGATGTTAGTTTTTTCTTTCCAACACTCCAACACTTACTTTGGTTTTCTGTGTTTGTTTGAAGTTAATTTTATGAACTTTTATTTTGTTCTGAAATTTGTTTGCCAATTCTGTTATTATTTATTTATTTATTTTGCTAGATTGTTTTTTGTTTTTCATTTTGTTTTAATCAGTATTTGACTAAAACCTTGATGTGTTGTGTTTGTCTGAGAAGGACTCGGAGCGAGACGTTCCTGCCTGGATATCCACTCTCACACCTGTAGAGGAACCTCTTGATTTGAATGTGAGTATTTTGTGTCTTACTGTGTAAGTTTGTTGTATAATGTGCAACAGCTGTCATCTAATGAATATTGAAAAACGTGTTGTTTAATAGCATATACAATGCTCCCTTGAAAGACTGTTAATGCCATTTCATTTAGCAACACACAAGCGTCTCTGTAGTTTCTATGTATTTATGCAGCTGTGAGGTGTTAATTAACGCCGTGGCTTCAGAACAGTCTGAAGAGATAATTACGGAAATGTCTGAAACTCGCAGGTTGTCGTTTTTTCAATCACTCAGCATTGTGGCCATGTCCCAGTTCTCATTTAGCTGTCATTTGCATTAGAAATGTAAGACGCTTGTTTGATGGTTTGAAAGTGTCTCTTAAGTTTATTGATGGATGCTCAACTTAATGTTTATTTAAACCGTTTCACCACCTGAGAAGCAGAGGAAGTAATCGTAATTCATAATTTGTTGTTTACCTGCAGTATTTCTTTGGAGGAAAAACACATGTTCAGTGGTAACTTTATAAGGCACTTATGAACTTGGAGTTTTAGGAACTGTGTGAATACGTTTTCGTTAATAATAACTTATTAAATGTTGTTATTATTATATTGTATTATCAGAGTTTCTGCAGGTTTTATGAAGGTTAGTTTAAGACTTTTTAAGACCTATTTAAGACCAAGTAAAGAAAATTCAAGGAATAAATTGAATAACACTACAATATGGTCTCTAAATCTACATGTCTTTTATTGGCAACAGTTTCCAAGTTTGGAAAGTTCAACTTGTAACAGATCTCAGATCTCCCTTACTTTTTCATTCAGCTTTTGGTTTGAATAGCTCTGCACCACTAGACTATGGAAATAACCATTGTTGGGGTAACACATTACAAGTAACAAGAGTTATGTAATCAGATTACTTTTTCCAAGTAACTAGTAAAGCATTACTTTTAAATTTACAATGAAATATTGTAATGCATTACTTTTAAAAGTAAGTTTCCCCAACACTGGAAATGAAATTTTCTGAACCTTCTGATCACACTGCAAAGCAAAAAAAATGATCCTCTGTATTTTTTCTTGTTTTCTGGTACAAATGTCTAAAGATTCTTAAATGAAGATACATGTTGATCAAAATGAATTGAGTTCACGATTAATACAAGATACGGGCCAACGGGCTCAGAAAAATCTACTTTATTCAAAGGGAAATAAAGTTTTATTACCCCGTGTCAGACATTTGTTCTTGTTTCAAGCATAAACTATATATATATATATATTAGAAAACAATACTTCATATGTTCAATTTGCATCTCAAGTTAATGTATTATTACTTAAGGATGTTTAGATATTTGTATTGGAAAACAAAGATACTGAGGAAGATGTTCACTTTTTTACAATGCATGCAACATTTAATGTCATGACTTTATGAATTTAAGACTTTCAGTTCTGATTTAAGACCTTTTGAGGCCTTAATTTGTGGAAGCATGAATTAAGACTTTTTAAGACCTGCAGAAACCCTGATAAAAGACCAATACTCAGAAACATCATATGCAGCAGGAACAAAAAAAAAAAAAGGTTTTAGAAAATGGGTTGAATATTATATGTGCTTTAGAAGAAATATTTAAAAAAATATTGATTCTTGCAAAAATAATTCTCCTCCTCTCTATGACAGTACTTTACTGCCACTTGCTGGTCATAAATGAATCTGCAACTTCACAAATACAACGATTCTTCCCATTGTATTTTTTGTTTAATTTTGTTGTGTTTTATTTTACACACTCTGCTGGCTGGTGTTCTATGTATAAGCAAAATGCTAAAGGTTAAAAACGTCAGGGTGAGCAAAGATGATGATTTCTGAGTGCACTATACCTTTAATAAACAGAGCAATGCTGCAGTTAATGTTTGTGTGTTGGTTCGCCAGGGACTTCCTGATCCAGAGACGGTTTCCTCCAGCATTCAGCAGATGTGGGCACTCACTGAGATAATGCAGGCGAGCCAAACCGCAGCTTCCAGAAGGAAAAAAAAAAAAAAAAAGGTTTTAGAAAATGGGTTGAATATTATATGTGCTTTAGAAGAAATATTTAAAAAAATATTGATTCTTGCAAAAATAATTCTCCTCCTCTCTATGACAGTACTTTACTGCCACTTGCTGGTCATAAATGAATCTGCAACTTCACAAATACAACGATTCTTCCCATTGTATTTTTTGTTTAATTTTGTTGTGTTTTATTTTACACACTCTGCTGGCTGGTGTTCTGTGTATAAGCAAAATGCTAAAGGTTAAAAACGTCAGGGTGAGCAAAGATGATGATTTCTGAGTGCACTATACCTTTAATAAACAGAGCAATGCTGCAGTTAATGTTTGTGTGTTGGTTCGCCAGGGACTTCCTGATCCAGAGACGGTTTCCTCCAGCATTCAGCAGATGTGGGCACTCACTGAGATAATGCAGGCGAGCCAAACCGCAGCTTCCATCGGACGTTTCGACGTGAGTCGCACTTCTATCAACCGATATCATTATCCTTCTTTTGAACTGAATTAACATGTTTATTCCATTTGCAGGTGGAAGGCTCTTATGATGTCAAATTGCTATCGTACACATGACGGGAAAGCTGAAAATTGAACCATATTTCAAGATCATCGACTGTTTATTCAGTTTATAATTTAATTTCTTAAAGTAGTGACTTAATATTTAATATTAGAATTACTGTTTATATACAGTGTGTTTTATTGCTATTTTATTCTATTTAATGTTTATTTTAAGGTTCCAGAATATTTTAACTTATTTTACATGAAATTTCTGTCTGTCTGTCTGTCTCTATCTGTCTGTCTCTATCTGTCTGTCTCTATCTGTCTGTCTCTATCTGTCTGTCTCTATCTATCTGTCTGTCTGTCTGTCTGTCTGTCTATCTATCTGTCTGTCTCTATCTATCTGTCTGTGTGTGTCTGTCTGTCTCTGTCTGTCTGTCTGTCTGTCTATCTATCTGTCTGTCTGTCTATCTATATCCGTCTGTCTGTCTCTATCTATCTATCTATCTATCTATCTGTCTGTCTATCATCTATCTATCTATCGTATACTATGCTTTTTTGAGCCTTCCAGCACAGTATTAATATGCACAAACAATTTAAAATGAATTGGTCAAAAGTTATGGAGAGCCTGCATCTTATCAGTTGATATGTAAATTAGTTAGATTGCTTTATGCACTTGTGTTCTTACATGCAATAAAATAATCTTCCATGCATGCAGATGTTTCTCATTCATCTTAGACTCTGTCGTTTGTAAATAATACTAATTCATCTTAGTATGTAATTACATTGATGTACTGTGTAGCCTTCATTCTGAAGATTTATTGACATGTTTTCAGCACGTTATTAGATATTCTTGTCTGAAAAAATCATCTACTTGCCGAACTTCACTATCTTTTGACGTCTATTTTCAAATGATAATGAAATGCGTCTCACTTTGTGTTAATTAAAACTCAGCGGACATGTTCATGGTTGCCAGGCAGTAATCAAGAGCAGCACTGCTTCCTAATGCTAATCATTGGAAATCAATGGTCGGCGTCCAAGAGGAGCCTCCATCTGTCTCTGCTGGCATCTCGCGTACATCACAGAGAACATCGTCTATGCAACATTAGCCTGCAAATGGAGCTCCTTAACTCCATCCCCACAATGTAGGACAAAAAGATATTCCTTGTGCAGAAACCGATGGCTAATATTCGTAAGTTAGCTATCTTAAGCGAATCAACGTCGTTATGTGTCACTTTGAGTCATTTTATTATCTGCAGTGCATAAACGTTAAACTAGCCTACGTTTAGACGTAATGTTTTAAAAGCGTGCCGGATTTTATATGAATTCAATGTGTCATCATTATAACTTTTTCACAACACTTCTTTGTTTGTTTTGAATACGCGCCCTCTAGCGGTGAAAATTACATATTGTGCCTTTAAGTTAGGCTACTTACCAAGATTTGAACGGTTCATTTGCTTGTGTATCCAATAGATGGCAGCAGATAAACACACAAAACAGCTGACGCCTACACTGACATATTGATAAATCAACAAATTGTCGCCTGCTAGTGATGATTTTAATTATTTCCACATAAAATAGTCAATACGCATTTACTCAGATTCATTATTTTAACACCCACATTTAATCAATTTTGACGACAGACCATCAGTCACAAATTTGGATAGGCTACTCAATCCACTAAAAATGTATGCAAGCATAAGCTGTTAGATCAAAGTGTTTTTAAAAGGATAGTTCACTCAAAATGAAAACTTACTGAAAATGTACTCACCTATGGACCCTCTGCAAAACAGCTCATAAAAATGAAAACTTACCAAAAATATACTCGGCCTCAGACCATTCAAGATGTAGATGAGTTTGTTTACTTTTACTTTTACTTTTAGTCATTTAGCAGACGCTTTAACCAAAGCGACTTACAAATAACACACTTTCCTGTTTATCCCAACAAATGGCCAAGCAAAGCGCACGACACTGACAAGGTACGCGATACAGTACGAGACCAAACGCCATTTCATGTTTCTTCATCAGATTTGGAGAAATATAGCATCACTGTCTCACCAATGGATCCTCTGCAGTGAATGGGTGCCGTCAGAATGAGAGTCCAAACAGCTGAAAAAAAAACACCATAAACCACACTACTCTATCAATTAACGTCTTGTGAAGTGAAAAGCTGTGTGTTTATAATAAGCAAACTCCATTATCAATGGGTTTTAACTCGAAACCATTGCCTCTGGCTAAAACATGAGTCCATAGTCCATAATATTGCTTTCTCCAGTGAAAAAGTCATTTCATCTGATGGTTTAAAGTTGAAGCACCTTAATAATGGATTTGGTTCTTTCTCAAAATCTGTTTCTATGAAGAAACTCATCTGCATCTTGGATGGCCTGAGGGTGAATACATTTGAGCCCATTTTCATTTTTGGGTGAACTATTCCTGTAGGATAATGCTAAACATTTAAATGAAGTGTCTAAACTTGTAACTAGTATATGTGAGAGAGAAAAAAAATTAAATATATATATATATATATATATATATATTTGTGTTGTAGATCTATCTCATGATGTTAGTGTGGCTCGTCTAGTTGTTTTATAGTGTCTCCAATAGATGGCAGTAGCTAAACACGCTAAGAGCAAAGAAATACAGGCATAATTAAAATGGCCTACATTGATAGACTGGTAAAATCAACTAAATACCACCTGTTAGTTTAGCGGTAATGAATGGATTTTATTTCACGCAAAATCTCAGGCAAGACCCATTACTCGCCACATTAGGTTAAAGTATGTTCTGGGTTCAATACAATTGAAGCTCTATACAAGTTAAGCGGTATCGATAGCATTTTGGCATAATGTCAATTACCACAGAACATAATTTCGGCTGGTTTCTACTGAAAATGGAAGTCTGTGGGATAATTGTTCAAGCCGTAAGCAGGTAATTGTCAATGTGTTTGTTGTTTTCTGGTGGATGTCTTTTTTTGTCTTCTGTGAATTGACATGCAGTCCATAGAGCTTCTATTGAACCTGAAGCCTGCTGAACCAATATATTCCTTTAATATCTTCATGACCACATGATACTTAACATTTAACTTATTGTAAACATGGACATTTGCTGCAGGCAGACGATACGATTTTTCAGTTTGCAAATCTCAAAACAGAGACTGGGGATTTAGCTCTCATTTAAGTCTGAGTTCAAGCAGAAGCGTGAAATCGACTTTTACAAGATTTAAGCCCACAAAGGGAGAACGAACTTCACAAACCACCTGTCCTCATTCTGTTGAATTGCTGATATGCTAAATTTGCAGATGGAAATGAACCTCAACCAATTTGCATCTTAAATCTTTAAGTTCTTTGGAAGAACTCTGTGTTCCTCTTCATGGTGTTTATATACAATAGTCAATCTTCAAAAATGGCAACAAAACTCCATAAAAGTGGCATTTGGACTTATATATTGGAATATGTCAAATATATGTGGATGTTTTCCCCCTGGATGTCCTTTGAACCAAAAAAATAAATGGTACAGTTTCATCATATCATGTCTTTCCTGTGGCTAATGCTCTGAGGTTTGAATTAACACGTATAGTGGCACTGTAGAAGTCATTTGAATAGGAATTCATAGGGTGTCCTTTACAATAGGTCTTAATTGGCATTTTATCCATTTCAGAGGTTGGCCAGAGGACAAGTATCCGTCACTGAGAAGCAGAACATCATCCTGAATGGGATTTTAATTGAAAACGAATTATAGAGAGACTTGTTCCCGACTGACAGAGAAGATTTGTCTGGACTCCGCCGACAACTGGTATTTGAATTCAATATTGACATGACTTGTGCGATTACGCTTCTCGGGACGACAGATTAACTGTGGAGAAACAATTAGTTTCTGCATTAAACAGAAACTTCTGCTGAAAATGAAGCAATTATCTTCCTCGGCGAACTCATCAGGTCCTTTATTAAGTGGAAAAGTGTGAGGCCTTTGACCAGTATTTAGTTCACACTTGGTTTGCTCTCAAACGAAAACCCAGACCGTCGTTGTTGTCTGAATTTAAACGCCAAGAGGAATGCTTTGGAAAAGCAGTAGCATGCAAAATGTTCACCGGCGGTTGATGTCCGTTACGCGTAATGGACCCGAGCACGTGCCTCAAGCATTATGACAGTTGTTGTGGTTAAAGCAAGTAGTTATTCCCCAACAGCGAGCATTTTAACAGCAAGGGGTTGGACACTTTGTGAGAACAAAGCAATCAATTCCCACCCTGTTAAGAAGACCTGACTCATTCAATGCAAGCAGCTCAGGCAAACCTTTCACTCTTTAACGCTATCAACTCATAGTCATGTCTGCCTCCATCAGATTTTCAACTCTTTTTGAATCTCTGAGTTTCATTTCCTTCACATTTTTACAGCTAGGAGTCTTACATCTCTTTCCAGTCTTTAAAGCGAATCTCAGCTAGCACTATGGTACAGTTTTGACTCTGATTAGAGTTGTTAGACTCACCCTCATGTCATACCAAACCTGTATGATTTTCTTCTGTCTGAGAAATGAGAAATTTCACAGAACTTTTCCACACAGCGATTGCTTTAAGCAGTTTTTGCACCACAACTGGCATTAAAAGAAATGGTAAAACTAATGACCGTTTTCACTAACAATTCCCCATTTGCCATTGGTAGAATAAACAATCGTTCCATTGGCAGAAATCCACCCCTGAGTGATCTGATTGGCTAACACACATGGTTCACAGGCAGATTTTTTTTTGTTTACAAAACAGTCTAGGACTGTTACAAAAACAGTTTCAGTGCTCTGACAGGCAAAAGGAACAATTTATGTGAATTTTCCCTAAAATAATTGCTTATACACTTAAAAACACTTAAAAATAAAGGTTCTTTATTTGCGTCGATTGTTCCATGAACCTTTAACATCCATAAAACGTTTCCATTACAAATGGTTCTTTATAGTGGATAATGGTTCTTTAGAATAGAAAGCAACTCATACAGGTTTGGAACGACATGAGGGTGAGTAAATGATGACAGAATTTTTTATTTTTGGGTGAACTATCCCTTTAACATTAAAAATAGTGACTCTTTGAAGAATGCTACACTGAAATGTTCTTTGGGAAACCAAAAATGCTTCGTCAATAGAGTCACTGTGCAGTCCAAATTCAAAAAATTTGGAGAGAGATGTTTCTCCCAACCCCTCATCCTCAGACTCAACGCTCACACGGGTTGCCAGATTAATGAACCGCCAGAGGAATGAGCGCAATTGACAATGGAAAGTGACGAGTCTTACACTGTTGATTTATCTGTGCTTTAATATGACTCTGGTTATAGAGCTTTTCAGATGGATGGCGACCGCAAGGCTTTTTATGTCATTTTACATCGCTGCATTTTCCAACAACTGGCAACCCAATGTGTCGAAATAATATTGGGTAAACTGACAGTGGGCGGAATCACAAAGACTAAAAAATATATATATATAAAACTTTTTTTCAACAAAAATTAATGTTATGCTTTAGATTATTAAAATTATTAAATACAATTATTAATATTATTGAAATGTTTTTCACACTAAGAAAAAAAATGGTGCAAAAAAAAAAACTTTTAGAACCTTTTTTTCTGGTTTCAACCATAGGTTAGTCTGGGAGATTATACCTGTAATAAGTCGAAGGTGACGTCCTGCAAAAGTCTTTGAAATAAATGATGTGTAGTGATCAATAGATCCAATCATAAGAAACAGTAGAGTGTTCAACCAAGCTCCATCATATAATTTCGCCCCGGTATCATACGAAAACCAACAGCACAATGAGTATTGATTCGTATATTGACTTTTGTCATACTCCAAGCTGCTGGATTTGTGTTTGTCTTACTGCAGTTGTATTTTAGGGACCGAAAGCTCCTCCAGAGTTCGTGCGGTTCTCGAAACTCCCACATTAGCATGCATAAGCTTTGTTCTCAACCAGAGCTGAGATGGACTGGTCATGCTGTAGCTAATTACTGTAATGAATTAGTCACCACTCACAAGCGTTTCTCTGAGCAAACCACGTCCAGATATCTGCGTACGTGATATTCAGCGAGTCCCGGTTTTTGTGGAACTATTAGAAACTGGGATGCATCAATCTTTTTGGACGTTTCCACAACATAAATAGCAGATTGGCCTATCTTTGTCAGACTTTGCAATGTCCATAATTCCCAATACATATTCTAGTGGTTAGCGATAGTTACCAAGCACAAGATAAAGGTTGTTAGTCCTTCCAATAGTAACTTTACAAATTTGACACTACAACCAATTTGCATTGGTTAAAGCTAGTATTCAATCAGAATTGTATGACCTAGGTTGTGTGCTTTAAGCCATCTCTCCTAACGCCTCCATCAATTCCCATTTACTACGGCATAATGGGGAAAGCTTATGAGATATAAGTGCTCTTTGCTTAATTCATTCTGCTATTTAAATGGCACATCATCACACCCACCCCTTTATTACTTTAAAGCAAATTACAGTGAGAAACTTCACCATGAAAAGATGCTTTCGCAAGAGACATCAACAAGCAAAAGCCACATTAATCAGGCCCATAAGCATCCCTCATCTGCATTTTGCTGTCATAAACTTCTGATTGTCATTGCGAATGGTAGAAAAATAGCAGTGATTGCCAGTCGTCACAGATAGCAGTTCTGCACTGGGTATATGTAATGAAAATGAATTATTATTGTAAATGAATTCTGTTTATGCTACTTATAGCTGCAAAGCAACACATTAAGCAACTTATTAAGTAATGCAAACCTAAATGATATAACAAATACATAGTTTATAGTGTGTGTGTGTGTGTGTGTGTGTGTGTGTGTATATATATATATATATATACTGTATACACACACACACACACACAGAGAGAGAGAGAAAGACCTGGTTATTTACTAATTACATGATAAAAATTATAGTTAGTAACATAATCTAGGTTACTTATTTTAGGTAATGTTTTCTGACTACTTTTTGGATTGCTTTTAGGTGACTTTTTATCTAAGTGGTTTTAAATTTACCATTAAACATACCACACTGATATAAAAAGGCAAAGAGCAAGAAAATCTATTCAGTTTCCCAAAGTGCGCTTGAAATATTATATGGTGAGAAACTAAATTAGTCTCCCAGATCTGTTTGTTTAAGAGAAATACATTTTATAACAGTGTATAACTGCCAATATGAAAATGCATTACTGGTGAAATCTTGAGTAAAAATCTTAGGCAGGTTGTGATATATGTCTCTGCTCTCCCTATATTTTTATTGTTCATATCTTTTCCCAACTGAAATTGATTTGACATTTGGCAGTGTGCTGTGTAATGCTAAATATGCATTCATTCCTCCTTCTTTTACATCGTCTTTATCCTCTTTGTCTTTTCCTCTTCTCCCACTCATGCTCTTTGTATTTTCCTCTTTTTCACCTCTATTTTCTCTGAATTATGTGGTAATTGATATGGTAATTGTGTTCATGCATTGAGCAGTGAAATGCATCTAACCAGCGTAGCTGCACACGCTGGATCTCTAGATGTAATGATTGTAGACAGTGGGAGGACGTCAATCAAATGAACTAGAATCACGTCAATCAAGTGAACTTCAATCATTTTGTTTTCCGTTGTTGGTCATTCTGGGGTTGCCATGTGTCAATCAAAATTGACCCGATTTACTTTCCTAATACCATTTTCTTGGTCTAATTGGAAATTATTTACTGGTGCAAGTTATTTTATTGGTGCACGTTATTGCATAAATGAAAAAAAAATGCTTGTCTTTTTAAACTTATCAAAATATTACTCTGCAAATAACTATTTGGGTAGTTTTCAACCATGTTACCTTAATGTTTCCCCCTTTTTAAAGTGATATACTGATTCATAAATCAAAAACTCTTCGTGGTAATAACAATATCATCCTATCAGAAAGTGAACTCTTCAAGATCAAGCAGATGTGTTCTTTATTTAACACTTTACCTTAAGTTTTGGGTTTGTCAAACTTAAAATGTCAACCCTGTTATTCATGATTTTGTATTGTAAACAATTAAATGAAACAAGGGAAAGATCAGCTTTAAATTATCTTTCTAATATGCATTTAAAGACAACGCTTGTAATATCAAATGAAATAATAAAACTGTCAACTCTGTTACCTTTATAGAGGCATACTGTGAATATATCCAAACATGCATTACAACCCATTCATTTGGCTTAAGATGGTGCATTGATCTCGAACAGAGATGTTATGTCGTGACTCTACATTAGGGTATTTACTTGGGAGCCCCAATCATCTCTGACTTTAAGAGAAAACGCCAATGAATTTTGGCTAGTGGATTTTGCATACCTGAGCCACTCCCCGTGCATACGGGTATAAATAGGCAACAGGTGCATCCACTCATCAGGTTTTACGCTGAGGAGCCAAGAACTTGTCCCTGGCAATCAGCGATAGTTCGAGGTTGTGGCATGGGGACATAACATGTTCGTTCCCTCCATCAGGGAATGAGGGTTACGTACGTAACCGAGACGTTCCCTATCTGTCGGTCACTACGAGTTATGTCGTGACTCGACATTAGGGGTCCATGGAAAGCGCCACAACCTGAACCCCGTCACAACCCTATGGCATTGCAAATTTTGACAAGCAGTCGATTGTCAGGCAAATGCTACGCAAAGGTCGTAACCTTCCCATCGCCCCAGTGCAAATTTGCTGACCTTGGTACCTGCAGGGACCAAAGGTGAGTATATCGCTGCTGGTGATAGCCAAGCTGCTGTTCCTTTCACCACAGAAATTTCTTAATAAAAGGGATTTCGACCTTCAATGAAAGATTGCTTCAAGTCTTTCCTATTTGTTGTTACAGCTTGGCAGTAATGATTGGGAAGCGAGCTTTCCAGAGAAGGGCACTACGGAGGCCACATCCTACCCATAGGGAGTTATCATGTGGAGACACTGATATGCACTGACCTAGGCCTGGGGCAGTACTACATATGGAATGGGTCTCTGAGGCAGGTCCTACCTGAAAGTAGGGATGGAACGACTGCCAGCAGAGACTGACAGAATGATCTGTCAAAGGGAAGACACGGGTTCACCGAGAGGGAAACGTTACCATGGAAGTATACACATATGGGATCACCCGAAGGGAATCAAGCCATATGGACACCTAGCCCAGTACAGGGGCTGACCGGAGACCCGGGCATGCTAACACTAATACTCGGCCTGGCGTCAGACTCCTTCGCCGAGTCTGACTGCCGGGGGTGCTGGAGGATACTCCACCAGGGTTCGCTTTCCGGGGCACTGTACTGGAGGAGGAAAAAGGCACTCGCATCCCTGGGTGAGGGGGAATGGCGCAGCAAGCATGACACCGGCCAGCTCTTCCTGCCACTTACCTGTTACCCAACACACAGGAAGAAACTGGTTCAACGCGGAGACTGTAAATTCTCACAAAGGTGTTCAGTGTCGCCCAGCCCACAGCTCTACAAATGCGGGACAGCTCCGGGTCCCAGCTGACCTCCAAAGCAGACAAGGAGCTGCTCAGAGTCTCTGATCGTGAAAAGGCGTGGTGAGAACCTTGGGCACGTATCCAGGCCGGGGTCTCAGGACAACGTGAGAGTAGGCCGGCCCGAACACAAGGCACTCTTCGCTTACTAAAAATGTTCGGAGGTCCCCGACCCTCTTGATGGAAGTGAGCGCGGTCAGGAGTGCTGTTTTAGCAGACAGGAATTTAAGCTTGACTGAATCCAGCGGCTCAAAGGGACCCCTCTGAAGTCCAGCTAGGACGATAGAGAGATCCCAGGAGGGCACCAGGGGTGCAGCCCCGCTGAATATTCATCCTCGGAGGATGATAGCCCATCCCCTGATGCTGCGATCAACATCTGATCTTTTGGCTGCACACCAAATGAAATGCTGGCAGCCTCACGAGACGGACCAGCGAGATCACTCGGAGCCGAACGGGACAATCGTTGCGTGAGGAGTAAGAGGTTCATGGGGGCTGGCCCGGCGGAGAAGTTCTTACTGTGACCCTCAGATCTCCCAGAGC
>NW_015643341.1:96481-98377 GCF_001515625.1 Sinocyclocheilus rhinocerous | reverse complement strand
GGCCTGGCGTCAGACTCCTTCGCCGAGTCTGACTGCCGGGGGTGCTGGAGGATACTCCACCAGGGTTCGCTTTCCGGGGCACTGTACTGGAGGAGGAAAAAGGCACTCGCATCCCTGGGTGAGGGGGAATGGCGCAGCAAGCATGACACCGGCCAGCTCTTCCTGCCACTTACCTGTTACCCAACACACAGGAAGAAACTGGTTCAACGCGGAGACTGTAAATTCTCACAAAGGTGTTCAGTGTCGCCCAGCCCACAGCTCTACAAATGCGGGACAGCTCCGGGTCCCAGCTGACCTCCAAAGCAGACAAGGAGCTGCTCAGAGTCTCTGATCGTGAAAAGGCGTGGTGAGAACCTTGGGCACGTATCCAGGCCGGGGTCTCAGGACAACGTGAGAGTAGGCCGGCCCGAACACAAGGCACTCTTCGCTTACTAAAAATGTTCGGAGGTCCCCGACCCTCTTGATGGAAGTGAGCGCGGTCAGGAGTGCTGTTTTAGCAGACAGGAATTTAAGCTTGACTGAATCCAGCGGCTCAAAGGGACCCCTCTGAAGTCCAGCTAGGACGATAGAGAGATCCCAGGAGGGCACCAGGGGTGCAGCCCCGCTGAATATTCATCCTCGGAGGATGATAGCCCATCCCCTGATGCTGCGATCAACATCTGATCTTTTGGCTGCACACCAAATGAAATGCTGGCAGCCTCACGAGACGGACCAGCGAGATCACTCGGAGCCGAACGGGACAATCGTTGCGTGAGGAGTAAGAGGTTCATGGGGGCTGGCCCGGCGGAGAAGTTCTTACTGTGACCCTCAGATCTCCCAGAGCACTAGCCAGCGGTCCTCTTCTCGAGCCAGAGAAGCTGGGACGGGTAGCGGCAGAGGTGCCTCGCCCTTCAGAAGAGAGAGGCGAGATCGCAACGATGCCATGCTCATACACTCACACGCAGCTTCAGCGTGTTGGATGCCCAGACACTGAAGGCAACGGTCGTGTCCGTCCACAGAAGACAGGTAACGACCACAACCAAGAGGACACAGACGGAACAGCATCTTTAAAAAGACACGAGCCGTCCGTGATTTGCTCTATTAGGGAACCTTCTCTTTTAGTTGAAGTGCCCAGGGGAATTGCTGGAAACAGGGACACCACTGTTTGCACCGTAACGCCAACCAGGACAGCTTCCAGACAGCACGATGAAATGGCTTTGTGGAGATCAGACGCGTTTATCCAGTCGGCTCCGAAGCAAAAATCTGATGAGTGGGTGCACCTGTCGCCTATTTATACCCGTATGCATGGGGAGTGGCTCAGGTATGCAAAATCCACTAGCCAAAATTCATTGGCGTTTTCTCTTAAAGTCAGAGATGATTGGGGCTCCCAAGTAAATCCCCTAATGTCGCGTCACGACATAACTCGTAGTGACCGACAGATAGGGAACTATAATTTGAACATCTTTAACCCTTACAAAAATCAACCATAATTTTACTACAAAAAAAAATACTATAGCTAAACCATGGTAACTACAAATTGACCATGGTTGTGATTAGGGCTGCCCTTGAGCAAGGATTTTTCTGGTCGACTAGTAGTCGTTCATTTGAAGCATTAGTCGACTAATCGCACGTTTATTAATAAACTGTTTAAATCATTATAATGAGCCTTTAATTGCCCACATAGCCATACGCACTCAAGCGCACGCACAAAGCTTGCCACAGCGCACCGGCAGAAGTAATGTGTCAGTAAAAAACAGTAAGGAGACTGCATTAACATTTTAATAATTTGATAAACTAGTGCTTTCTTTCTTCTCGGTTTAATAGATGAACTCGGCGAAACTGACTCATCATCTCCACAGTAGTGATGCACCTTGTTTCATACGGATTACATAATCTGAGAATATTTGTTTTCCATTT
>NW_015643341.1:89565-96157 GCF_001515625.1 Sinocyclocheilus rhinocerous | reverse complement strand
CAGTGAGCGCGCTGCTGTTCAGGTTCTACACTCCACACTGACACAATAGCGCACATTTCTCTAGGTTAACATTAGATT
This sequence comes from Sinocyclocheilus rhinocerous, assembly GCF_001515625.1. Lineage (NCBI taxonomy): Eukaryota > Metazoa > Chordata > Actinopteri > Cypriniformes > Cyprinidae > Sinocyclocheilus > Sinocyclocheilus rhinocerous. The sequence goes on along the minus strand of NW_015643341.1, from coordinate 96,079 downwards.
GAGCAGCCATATAAAGTTGCTAATACTTACATATTTCAGATGATAAGCCATATTTGAGGTCGATGAATGATAGGTGAGCGTTTGGATGTCTTGCCTGATGTACTGTATTACCATAGACTAGCCGTTAACGATCTGTCCGTCACAAACTGCGTGGCTTCGCCTGTGGATTTTATTTAATTTATTTTTTTATGCGACTAAGCGACTAATAAAATTTTGGTCGGCCAAGCCTCTTCTGGTCGACTAACAATTAGTCGACTATTAGGGGGCAGCCCTAGTTGTGATACACTAACCATAGTTTAACCATGATATTTAGTACATGGTATTTTAAATGGTAATCAATGCCAAAAAACATTGGTTACTACACTTTTACTACAATAAAACCATGGTTAATATAAATAGTCTATTTTAATTAGATCTGACATTAGCATGTTGCTAAGTTAACAACATATCACTACAATTCGAACATAGGGTAAAATAGTATGTTTTTATTAGATGTGATGTTAGCATGTTGCTAAGTTAACAACATATCACTACAATTCGAACATAGGGTAAAATAGTATGTTTTTATTAGATGTGATGTTAGCATGTTGCTAAGCTAACAACACACTACATTAAGTACAAAATAAACATACAAATATCAGGTAAAATAGTCCTATTTAGATTTGACTTATTAGTCATATATTGTACTGAATGAAAAATAAGCATGTTTACAATTGACTCCTCTTTCTGCAATGATTTCACCACCACCCCTCCCCACTCCCCACAACCCACTGTGGCAATGCACAATGCATTCTGGGACTGCTTTTTCTGTGAAGCACAGGGCCTAAATGTGATGCTGCTAAAATTATGTCTTTTCGAGGGCAAACCTTCGTAATAGCCTTCGCATCAGGATCACACATATGATGCCTTAAAATGCCATCTATACGTAGGCTAGTCATTAGGTTTTATTACCTATATCTCAATAAAATCACACAAGGGATTATATAGCACTAATGGTGTTTATAGAGTGAGTTGATTGGCTATCAGATGTCATGAAGACAGCGTGGGTCTGATAGCATAGAAATGAGCTGATTATTCACTCTCAAGTGAACACATGCTACTGTCATTTAACACACAGGTATAGATGTGTTCATTAGCCAGTCACCATCACATTCATCTCTCTGAATGAAGGCATATATATCATATTGGATTTCACACACATGGATCACGCAGCATGGGTTTCCATATCATTTATCTTTAGTAAACAATCCGTAGTTGCAGCAAAGATAATAGCTGAAATTAAAGTGAAGAAAATGCCTGTGGGAGTCACAGATGGGAGTGTGTGGATTGCGTGTGTAAAACACATACAGGCCAGCACAGGCTTGGATTTGCACCATAGATTACATGGTGTCCTTCGAAATAAAAGGAAAGAAAGTAGCATCAGTTCTTTTAAGCAACAGGCAGGAACATAAGGAGGAGATGTGGAATGAATGAATGAAAGAATAACTGACTAAATAAATAAATACATATTTACATAAAAAGACTACTGAAAAAACAGCATATGTGTGTATGGAGGGCCAAATTACTCAAAATTAAATCATTAAATAAATGTTGAAATATATAAATAATACTATTATTATAAATTATTATAAATGTATAATTTATAAATAAATCCATAATTAAATTAAAAAATAAAGACATAATTATGTATAAATAAATAAATAATCAATCACTTCATTCATTCATTCATTCAGTTCCTCCACATGACGTGTTGACAACCGTAACCCTGAAAATGAAATGTGGAAGAAATAATTGAATTAATATTTATTTATGCATTTATTTATGTATGCATTTATGCATTTATTTAATTATGTGTTTAATGATTTCATTTTGAGTAATTTGGCCCTCCATAAATAAATGGCTTGAAAATGAATTAAAATAAAGTTTTTTTTTAAATAATTGGATTGGAGTAAATTAATTCAGTTTTAATTCTAATTCAAAATAAATATTTTTTTTCCCCAAAAAAAATTAACAATCAATAACAATTACAATTTAAATGTAAAAAAAAATAAAAAAAATAAATAAATTGCATGATAATACAATTTAAATAAGATTAAAAATGAAATATTTTTTTTCAACACAATCAACTTAACAAAACAAAAATTAACAAAAATTAATTAATGTCTTGGAAATTCAAATCAAAATTAAGTTAAAATGGAATTAATTAAATGCTTCAAAATAATGAACAATTTTAATTCCAAATTTAAATAAATAAATAAATAGCTTGAAAATTAAATTACAATGAAATATTGTAATTACTGACTTGTGTATTAACTCAGTGTTAATTCAAATTTAAAATGAATAAATGATTTAATGAATCAAAGAATGGCTTAGATTATTTTTAAATAAAATTATTTTAACTAAATTTGAATTCAAATTTAAAATAAATTAGAAATATTTATATATATTTTTATCCAATTGGAATATGATAATTAAGATCCATCTATTAACTAAGAGTACACGATAGTTTGACTTACCCAAATTTAATCAGGTCTACTAAAATTAACAAAATTATTCCCTTTTCAACCAAAAAACTAACCTAAGCGAGATGCTCAGGTTAGTAGTTGTTTGCTTAGCTCCAGTGCAGAGATGAAATGATTCCATGTTTGTCTCCCGAGACCTGTCTAGATTTATTTACATTTTTCATTATGAATAAGACTGATGTCATTCAGCACTTGGTCAGATTCAATCACACAGAAGTGCTCCAGACATAATCATAACTCTCAGAAAGAGCAGTTGCACTTAAAAATCATTTTGCATCTCTTATGATTCAGTACCAAGCTTCAGCATGATTTGTGTGCCGGCAGGTATTTCTATGATTTCAAATTGAAGACCAATTACACCGAGTCACTCAGCATTCATGTTGACGCAAAGAAGAAGGTAACCTCTCTACCAAATTCAGAGAAAAAACAAACGGCATTAATAGCATATGGTAGAAAATGTCATGTGGGACTATACACAGTACACAGAAAATAACTCAAATCTAACAGGTCAAATATCATAAAATCGATAACAGTTATCAGATTGTATGCTGAATGTATGGATATGTGTTTTCCTTAACAAAAACAAAAGACTGTTGAATGTTTATGGATGCAAATTCAGCTGATTTGTTCTTTTTTGTTGATCATTTATCTTGTCCATTTCCGCTGTGAAAATCATTAGACAAAACGCCTCCACTGTCAGTTCTGGCATATAAACAAATAGACTCATTTAGCTCTGATTAAAACAGAAAAAAAGCAGAAATGCAATTCAGTGCTGTGGTGTAGATTAGCATTTTCAATTACGTTTGTTTTATGAATCATTAATGACCTACACTTTTTAGGTTGCTGTAGAATGCTAGTATTGTTGTCGCGAAAGTTTGATGATAGTATTAGCTCTTAAATCCATGTATGGTCACGCTTTCTCGATATGCTAATCAGTTTAGCTTAGCATTAGCATAAATTCATATCGCTGTTGACTAGGGTGACCATACGTACCATTTTCCCCGGACGCGTCCTGGCCAGGATTTCTATATTGCCTAAAATATCTAGGGTTTGGCTTTGTTTGTGTGTGCAGACCGATCTGTGTATGACATCGGTTCCTTGTGTTTTCGAAACGCTGTCGAGGTAACTGTTACTTTGAATCAAAGCAATATAGAAATCCTGGCCAGGACACGTCCGGGGAAAATGGCACGTATGGTCACCCTACTGTTGACTGTTTCTGGTCTGAAAAATGTTGCTGTTGCAGCATCTACCGAAGTCTGCTAAAGCTAACTAGCTAAATTTTGACCCCCTGATTCCTCCTGTACAAACCTTCTGTGTTTGCTAAAATAACAGTGCTTCAGTATTTTTTGCTGGAGATATTGTAACTGTACCACAAACCATCTGCTGTATTTTTGACAACAGTCCAACTGCACCATCAACCTCATAATGAGAGTCCACCTGTTGCTTTGGCTCAGTTTTAGACCAATAGCATCTGGTACAGTTTAATATGCCAGTGACAAGATTTTATTCTTTTTTTTAATCAATATTGTCATCCTATGCACTTTAAAATGAGCGTTACCTCATTGTCCAATCAAATATTCTCAAGAATGAGAAAGTCAGTCCCCACTAAAACCTAAAGAATATATACCAAATAAAAGTTCTAAAATTGACCAATCAGAATTGAGTGTTCCAGAGAGCTGTGTAAGAGTTCCATAGAACTGATTAAATAAAATAAAAATGTTTGAGAGCTCAATGCTACAATTGACCAATCAGAATCAAGAATAAGCACTACAATTGACCAATCAGAATCAGGAATCAATGCTACAATTGACTAATCAGAATAAGTGCTACAAGCAACCAATCAGAATCCAGTATTCCAGAGAGCCATGTAAAAATTCCATAAAATAAAAAATAAAAAAAAACACTCAGTGCTACAACTGACCAATCAGAATCAATGCTACAGTCAACCAATCAGAATAGAGTATTCCAAAGCCGTGTAACAATTCCATAGAACTGATTAAATAAATAATAATAATAATAAAAAAGTCTGACTGTGCAATGCTACAACTGACCAATCAGAAAGAAGAATTAATACTACAGTTGACCAGAATCGAGTATTCCGGAGAATGTGTAATAATTCCATAAAAAATGATCAAATATACAAAATTTAAAAAATGCTGAACGCTCAATGCAACAACTGACCAATCAGAATCAAAAATCAATATTTCTTAAAGCTTTATTAAAGTTTTTGTTTAAACTTCAAATCTATCAAAATTACCTTAAAATGATCAAATATAAGTGAACCCCTCTTAAATCATTGACAAACCACTCTGTTACATTCAAGAAGCTAAAACAGAGATTTGGGTAAAGTAATTCTTCAAACAACTAGGTGCTTTATTTGCTTTGAGTGAGCATAGTTCATTTTTCTTGATTTGGGATTTGTAGTTAAAATGCTGAAGTAGATAGATCCGTCTCAGTGCTTCATAGAAAATCAAGAATTTCTGTCGGACTGATGAGCTTCTTGGGGACCCCGGAGACTTTAAAATGAGTTGCAAACGAAGACAAAGCTCTGTCTCAATGAGTTCGTTTTCCGAGGTGAAATTCGTCAATAGCAATTTCAGTTTAACTTTTTTTTTTCCCTTTCGGCATTCTTTGACCTTGTACGCTCAACTTTTCCTTTAGCAATTTTATGAAATGGGTCTTTCATAATCTAGTGTAATGAATGACCTGTAATGCTGAGGGGAAATGGATTAAAAGCGCTTCTCTTCATTTGCTGTTTCAAACCTGTGAACTCAATATTGAAGTCAAGGAAAACGTCCCTCAAACCTCCACATCCTGTACACTTTGTGCAATTTGTAATGGTTTTTCGGCTAAACAACCCGTAAACAGATACAAAACAAACTTATTGGTCACATTATGTGGACAATAACGCTCTTTCTTTCTGACTGGCATTTTAAATATTCTTCAGAATAACATTCTATTCCTGAAAAGATGTTTTTAATCATCGTAAATAACCTCTTAGAGTTATACCTCCAACTTGTTGTAAATCAGATAGATAGACAGACAGACAGACAGACAGACAGATAGATAGATAGATAGATAGATGAACGAACAGATAGATAGATAGATAGATAGATAGATAGATAGATAGATCTGATTTACGACAATTTGGAGGATTTGGACCTCTTAGAGTTACACCTCCAAATTGTCGTAAATCAGATCTATCTATCTATCTATCTATCTATCTATGATTTATGAATATTTCGATCGATCTGCTGTTTCTATTCTCCATAAAGCACATTCAGTGTGTTTGGTGGGGTTCGCGCAGGAGTCACGGGTCGGTGGTGTAGGCGTGTGACCTATCCGTGTTCTTCCTTCCTTGCAATAACTCAAGCACTAAGTATCAAATGATCAGCATCATAATCATCAAGTGTCCAAACGCGGGACGATAATCACGACACTTGAAACCCACGGGTCATAGCAGGTGCGTCAGGCTCCGTTCCTAATGTGGCTGTCGGGACGTTATGATGGATAGCGGAAGGGACGTGTCATTACCCATCAGGCTCGGAGAGATTTCCGCATCTCCGAGTGTCGGCTCAATTGGGAGGAAGTGATGCAAATTGATCACGCTTCATTGGTCCTCTAATTGACGTTGGGCTTTGGTGACTGTTTTAATGGGACAAACACATGAGGCTTGTCATCGGAAAAAAACGCAATGCTCAGAGGCCTGGTAAAGTCATTTTTCTACATTTCTAGATGCAAACAACATTACTCCATCATCGTTTTATGCTTTATAGTTTACTCAGTTTCTTTTTTTAAAAAAGTGGCATCCAGGTCTTCTAATGGATGAATACTATGTACAATCTTTAGACTGATGACAAGATTTGAATGATATATCAGAGACTCTCATCAAGGATTGATATGTTGTGAATCTCCTAAAAAAGTTTAGATTTTTTTTTTTTTACAAAAATGTTTTTTGTGAAATATCCAATGTCCGCCATTTAATACACAAA
>NW_015643341.1:88628-89284 GCF_001515625.1 Sinocyclocheilus rhinocerous | reverse complement strand
TGAAACCCGCGGGTCATAGCAGGTGCATCAGGCTCCGTTCCTAATGCGGCTGTCGGGACGTTATGATGGATAGCGGAAGGGACGTGTCATTACCCATCAGGCTCGGAGAGATTTCCGCATCTCCGAGTGTCGGCTCAATTGGGAGGAAGTGATGCAAATTGATCACGCTTCATTGGTCCTCTAATTGACGTTGGGCTTTGGTGACTGTTTTAATGGGACAAACACATGAGGCTTGTCATCGGAAAAAAACGCAATGCTCAGAGGCCTGGTAAAGTCATTTTTCTACATTTCTAGATGCAAACAACATTACTCCATCATCGTTTTATGCTTTATAGTTTACTCAGTTTCTTTTTTTTAAAAAGTGGCATCCAGGTCTTCTAATGGATGAATACTATGTACAATCTTTAGACTGATGACAAGATTTGAATGATATATCAGAGACTCTCATCAAGGATTGATATGTTGTGAATCTCCTAAAAAAGTTTAGATTTTTTTTTTTTTACAAAAATGTTTTTTGTGAAATATCCAATGTCCGCCATTTAATACACAAATAAAAAAGATAGCAATATATGTACTGTATATATTGAACAATAATATGTTTATACATTTATATACTTCTACTTTATATATACGTGTATGTATGTGTATATATATAT
>NW_015643341.1:86030-88611 GCF_001515625.1 Sinocyclocheilus rhinocerous | reverse complement strand
GAACGAAAAAATACTGAGATGTTTCTCAGATTATCTTCTTTCATGTTCCATAGTTTATGTTAGGCCATTGTAGACTAAACGTTTATGTGTAATAAATTTTATGTTAAATCAAATCAAATATTTCTTTCTAAAGGTACTATTTGTAATGTCTACTTAATTATTTCTCATTTAAAACACAAATATAGCATTAAATAATCACGGCCAAATGTAATTTGCGATTAATTAGATTAATTAATCGACACATCATGTAATTAATTAGATTAAAATTTTCAATCGACTGACAGCCTTAATATATACATCAATCACAATGACAATTGTTTTATTTAATTTTAACTTTTCATTATTTACATTACTTATTATTTGAATGTCTCTACATGTGTCACTGTAGGTCTTTGGCATCACACTTAAACTAGAGTTAAAACTAAAAAAAAAAAAAACACTTTTATGGAAACAAAATACATGTTAAGCAAAAAATGAATTATAGACAAACTTGTTTTATTTCAGCTAGCTGCCAAGGCAATATTTCTCATTTTCATTTTGTTTATCTAAATAAATAACTAAATAAACTAAAACTAATAAAAATTAATAAAAAACTATATAGACATATAAGAAAACGAATTAAAATGTGTAAACAGAAAATATAAAACTAAAATCTAATTCAAAATATTAACAAACAACTATAATAATGCTATTAAAATAACACTGCATCACACAAACACACAAGAACATACTAATATAAATAAGCTGCAACTATATGATGAAGGTAGATTTGGTTTAATACCTACTGTGGCTGATGATATCAGATGGTAATACCACGGTACAAATAGTGTGATACTCAAATTCATGTGCCATGATATTTGTATGATACTCTGATTCATGTTCCATGTTTTTTTTCTTAATAATGATTAATTGTTAATTGAATTTTTAATATTTAATCATTAATTCATGTTCATTTATGCAATCAGAAATGTTATATATATGTAAATGTGATAATTAATGCAGATTAATAAATGCTGTAAAAGTTGCTTATTGTTATTTAATGTAAGCTACTGCAATAAAGGGATAGTTCACCCAAAAATGAAAATTAGCCCATGATTTACTCACCGTCAAGCCATCATAGGTGTATATGACTTTCTTCTTAAATTAAAAAATGCCCTGGCTCTTCCAAGCTTTATAATGGCAGTGAATGGGGATATAAAGTCATATACACCTAGGACGACTCAAGGGTGAGTAAATCATGGGGTAATTTTCATTTTTGGGTGAACTGTCCTTTTGACTCATGATAAACTATAGAACCTTAATGTACAGAAAAAAAAGGGGTTCACATTTTGTGCCTCAACTAAAAGCGACTAGCGACTTTAGATATAGTTTTATTTTCTGCTAAAAGACACTCAACAGTCCCTTGACTGTCACATTACTAGAAAAGCATTATATTTAGCTTAGCTGTTTAGCGTGTAGCTGGAATATAAATGACAAAGAGTCTGTAACAGTGATGTTTCATTGATTTCAGACCAGTGAAGCGCGTCCGCTAACTATTCTCTCTCTGGCCTGTCTATTAGCTCCCAGAATTGGATTTTGTTCATAACTTTAGTTTACGACCTGCACTAGCAAGTCAGCAGAAATCAGTTTTACTGTAATGTCTGTAAACATCTACACGCAGCTGGAAATTACACATCATAATCACTGGAGGAAGTTAAAAAATAAAGCGGTGTTTGAAATATAAAATCTGTTATCCTCATTCATGCATTAATATGATTCACACCACCTTTCGGTATCATAAAAAATGTCTGTGAAACACAAAAATGAGGCATTGCTTTCCAATCAATCACACATCTTTCGTTTCTTGTTTGTGTGTAATGGACAGAGGTGAATAATTATAATTCACCTCGCTGGAAAGCGTTCTTCAACACAATTATGTGTAAACAGACAATAGTGGCTGTCAGCAGTCGGATGAAGTATCAGGACTCGACAGGTGAAGCCGCTTTGAGGAGTTTAATGCTAAACTTCTCCTTGTGGGTATACTACTGTGATTTAGGCAGACAATGACAAGCGTGAACAAAAGAGTGGATGAACTTTATTTTTAATGAAGATCCAGACCGTGTCCTTTGTTCACTTCAGTTTACCGCGGATTTGTTTACAAACAAGGCACAATTCAACGCAGGATTTACAAAAAAGATTGAAACTACGTCCTTGTGGGTATACTACTGTGATTTAGGCAAACAATGACAAGCGTGAACAAACAGGGTAAAGATTGGATGGATTTGGAGAAATCAGAATGATAAATGCTTTTGGGAAGTCTTGAGGTAATTAGGTCGAAGCGAAGAACGCAAACAAAACACATCCTGTAAGTTTGAGAACTCAAAACTTTGTCATTATTCTAAAAACAGCTTATATTGAAGCCAGGCCAAAACGACAGCTTTTGGAATGTTTCACTTTATGATGTAATAGTGTGGATAAGCACCGTCTCCGCAGAAGATGATCAACACCTGCTTCTACATCACTGCCTGTTTTCGCCCCGCCCACTGCTTCTACATCACTGCCTGTTTAGCCCCACCCACCGATTCTACATCACTGCCTGTTT
>NW_015643341.1:35791-85876 GCF_001515625.1 Sinocyclocheilus rhinocerous | reverse complement strand
GGGCGTTTACTTCAGAGTCTACAATCCGCCCCATTCATTCAAACAGAGCGTTCTGATGAGAGGGGTTAAAAACAGGACAGAAAATAGCCTATTACTTCTAAATTATGTTTTTGATGTAAACATCTTGATAACATTATAAGTGAACCTCAGAGAACAGTACAAAAAAAACAAAAAACAAAGGCAGTTATGACCACTTTAAGAAACTTTAAAGAGTTCACCTATAAATAAATAAAACAGAACTGTTGGAGTCCAATGATTTCCTTAGAAGTACAAATCCCATGATCCTATTATATATGTTAGTTTAACTATTTTATAATATAAAATGAACTTAGCATTAAAAATAAATTAGCTTTACACATGAGGTTGGTGTTCCTCCACCCCATTAAAATGATGATTTGAGATTTTGTGCTACCGAAAAAGGGAGGAAAATTTGTAAAAAGTCTTATTTTTTCCTATAAAATCTTTCAATTTTTTAAAATGATATCTGTATAATTATATGTATGTCTTGCAAAATTAATCAGGCCCTCTCATGCTACCCAAGATATTGTGAGAATTTTTTTCCCCCCTATACAATGTATGCAAATTAATTACAATATTATTTTTATTATATTTGTATAATCACGTATGTCTTGCAAAAGTATTCAGACCCCTCATGCTACCAAAAACAGTGGAAAATGTTTTTGTTTTGTTTTTCCATTGAAATATATGCAAATTAATTATCATATTTTTCTTTTGTTTTTATTTTTTTATACATTAATTTGTTTATTGCATACATGTATTTATTATACCAATTTTGTTTATTGATATAATTATATTTATATTTATTTTTTCCCATACAGTTTTGGAAATTAATTAAAATATTTTTCTTTTTCTTTATTTCTATTGATGTGTTTGTTTAATTATATTTGCATATAACTTATTTTGATAATAATAATTAATTTGCATATAACTGCAAATGTATTAAAAACAAACAAGCAAACTAAAAAACAACAAATGTCACAAAGTATATACTTTATTGCTAGTCAGCAAACCACACAAATCAGGGTTTTTTTTATCTATATTTAGGTGTGTCCCAATTTTTTGTAACAGGGTAACTTTCAAACCTTATTTAAAACTAATAGAAAATAAAATGGCTCATATAATATTTAGTTTGACCTTCTAAAGTGTATGGATTTTCTGAAGGCTATGTGCTTTCTTTCCCAGACCCTTAAAAAAAATAAAAAATAAAATAATTTTGAAGCATTTTCATTAACAGAGAAAAATATAAAAGCCTTATCTCACTCCTGACCACTAAATCAATATCTGTTTCATTGACTTCACTTGTTCATATAATGCTTAAGAGACTTCGATGTAAACAGGTTTGTTGTGCAGAATAATGTAAATGCAGAATAATTTACTCCAGGCTTTTAAAAAAAAAAAAAAAAAAATGAACACAAGTGAAGTGTAACGCACTATATCACCTTGGGTGTGCATTCATTTTCAATGATCGAGATCTTTCCTCAGTATTCATAAGAACAGTCTTTTGTTTTTTTCTATAGGCTGTTTTTCATTATATTTTTCTTTTGTTTTTATTTTTTTATACATTAATTTGTTTATTGCATACATGTATTTATTATACCAATTTTGTTTATTGATATAATTATATTTATATTTATTTTTTCCCATACAGTTTTGGAAATTAATTAAAATATTTTTCTTTTTCTTTATTTCTATTGATGTGTTTGTTTAATTATATTTGCATATAACTTATTTTGATAATAATAATTAATTTGCATATAACTGCAAATGTATTAAAAACAAACAAGCAAACTAAAAAACAACAAATGTCACAAAGTATATAGATGGGATTTGTGCCACCCAGGAAGTTAAACAGGAGAAAACCTGCTGTGGAAATCAATGGGTCCGAGGATTAAACAGTGGAATCAGGTTTATCTGCCTTAAGGGGGGAATGAAATTTGTGGTGCACCAGAGTTTGGGCTTTTTTTTTTTATCTTTACACCATATTAGTTTAAAGTTTTGTCTGATTAACTAGTTTTGAAAGCAAGCATGTTTGTCAAGAGACCAAATGAGTAGAATATATTCCTGGTTGTGTCTGTTTAGTCTATATATTTTGATAAACTTAATTTAATTATTATTATTTAATTTTTTTTAATCTATGGTACTTTTGGAACTGTTGTATGTGTCATGTTTAATGTAAAGCGCGTCACCTCAGTGACGACTAGGGTTGCCACCTTCAGCAAGCCAAAATAAGGGACACCCATTCAGGAACACCCCGAAAAAAAAAAAAAAGGACACAAATAATCAGTGAGGAACTCAACAATACACCATGAGAAAACATGCATTATAAATTGTGCAAAATACTTATTTGTTGATTCAGCTTGTTGGCCTTTGTAAAATACGGAACAAATCGCGTCCCGTATTGATTCGATACGGGACGCATCATTTTACCTTAAAATACGGGACGATTCCATATTTTATGGGACGGGTACAAGTACTGTTACATTGCTGAAATAATACTCAATTACAAGTAAAAGTACTGGTGTCAAAACAGTACTTAAGTAAAAGTACAAAGTACTCTTCTCAAAAACTACTCAGAGTACTAGTTACTAGTTACTTTATAGCCGGCGATATTTAATGAATTACCCAAAAATATTCATTCATATCAAAGATCTATGTGGATAATAGCTACTTTGAACAAAACCCACTTTTATCTTATTGACAAAGTACGTGAATTAGTGGTTATGATACAGGAATTTCTAACTTCAATACTAGGGCTGTGGCGTACTCAGTAACGAACTATGATTTAAAAGTAACGAAGTAGATTATTTTGCTTAATTTGTACTTAAGTACAAGTAAAAGTACAGCTTTAAAAATATACTCAAAAAAGTACAAGTACCCGAAAAATTACTTTACATTAACGTGAGTAGTTGTAATTCGTTACCTCCACCACTGCAAATCTGTGCTTAGGACTTCGCGGGTTTCGTACGCTAAACGCAATTCCCGCGAAGGACTTGACGTGTGTCTCTGCTTCCGTTGTGCCGCGGAGCAGCATCCGGTTACCAGTCATATTTCAGGGTGACCGTGCCACTCTTTATCACAACCCTGCTAAAAGTGCCAGTACGTGCGCTCATTGGCGCCCCTTCAGCTGGTGGCGCCCTTGGCGACCACCTAGCTCGCCTATGCCAAGAAACGGCCCTGGGTTACCGGCACATGGCAGCCGGTTTGCTCGAGCACACCCTGGGGTGAGGCGCCAGCGCACGCTTGGACTGGGTGCAACGGCGCTGAGGAAAACCGCGCGGGAAACCGGACCCCTCTCTTTAACATAGAGAACTGGGTGGAGGAGGGAGCTTTTCGTTTTCGTAGAGGGCACAGTTTATATTCTGACAAACACACATTCTCCAAAACTATAACAACCCGTATTTGAACTGAAATAGACCAGTTGACCTTAAAACAGAACACCGAAACAAGACTGTTTAACCTTGAACAAATTAGAGCCGTGCGGTGGCTTGATTTAAACACTTCAGGATGATATAAATCATACTTGAACTTGTTACTTACTAATAAACTGATTCCTGAAAAAATCTTGTGTGAAGCAGCTGTGTGTTTGTGTTCAGTTTTGTAAAGTTCTGCCACAGAAGGCTCAGTAAACCACCAATGCACTGTGTGTTTGTATTGGATTATCAGCTCTACCCAGTAGAGGGCAGTGTATGAATGGTTTATAACTGAAGAGTATGCTGGTATTAAAGACACATAAAGCACATAAAGTCCGTGCCTTGATCAGTTCCCAATGTGAATGTAACATTTTGGTTTGTTAACTGATTTTGCTTACTATCATGCCGTAGCCTACAAATGTAACTCATAGTTTGAAGTTTAAGTAATCCTGCTTGAGATGGTATGATATGTTATTAAAAAAAAAAAAAAAAATCCTTATTACATTTTTAAGCGCCACTCTATGTTTTATGTCTGTGTGGCACTTTTATCATTACACACAATTCTTAGACTAGAGCCATGGAAGTAAATTCCCATATTACCTCTGTCGATGAATACTTACTTTTCTATCCTTGTATGATCAAAGTTTGTTTTTATTATTATTATTATTTTATATTATTATTTTATTTTTTTAAAGCTTGTATTGTAAAATCAATCTATCAGTCGAACTATTTTTCCGTCACATTCATGTCAATTCAAAAACATTGTTTACTTGGAAAACACCAGTACTTTTTTGTATTATTATTTTATTTGATCATAAATGTCCATTCGAGTTGTGTAAAATATCCCATTTTTATTTATTTATTTAAACCTAAATAAAATAAATACATAAATAAATGCATCACGATAAATACATAACCCATAACTGATTTGTTTCTCATTCTCATGCCATTGCAAACCCTTTTTTCCCTTTAAAAATATCAGTAATTTTTTATCATTTATCACATCTTGTGTAAAGTATTATTATTTTATTCATTTGTTTTTTATTTTTTTATTTTTTATTTTATAATTTTATGTATGATAAATGCATAAACCAAAAGTGAAAAATCTGTTATTATTATTTCTATTCTCATGTAATTTCAACAAGTTGTGTAAATACCCCAATTATTTTATTTTATTTGTTTTGTTTGTTCATTTTTGTATGATGAATGGTATACAATATATCACCCAAAAATGACAAATATTACCATTTTTCTCCACTGACATACCAATTCAAACACATATTTATTTATTTTTCTTGGAAAAATAAAAGTATTATATAGGCTGTGTAAGATATAACAATTATTATTTGTTTTATTACTTGTTTTTACATTTGCATGATGAATGGGATACAATACATCACCCAAAAATGGCAACTCTCACAATATGTTTTTTCCACCCTCATGTCATTTCAAACTTTATATATATATTCTTACTAGTAATATACCAGTACTATTTACATTTAAACGTGGTCCCTAGAACTTCTGTAAAATATTCAAACTCTTAGTTTGTTTTTGTCATAAACATGACCTATATGACTTGTGCGAAATATTTCACCTCATCTAAAGATCTATGACAGTACTTCAAAAGAATTCAATCAGAATTCAAAAGAATAATTTCTACTCCGTGGCGTCAGAACAGATGCCGAATAAATTAATGAATGTATCAGTATAGAGTATGAAATCCAACATACTCCCTTGCTGCCATTCTTTGACCATCTGCTTGTGAAGATCGAAATTGCCCAGTGCCTCCAAAGCCCTTAGCTTCTGAAAGGCTAGTGCACTAGTTCTTTAACGCGAAAGGTTACCCGGGGAATTCGTTTATGGCAGAAAGACATTGCGTTTGGCCACGTTCATCGTTTTCCATCTGAGGAAAGGAATTTCTAATGAAATATACGGAGTGAATAAATACATTTATCTAAAAAAAGGTTTAGAAACCCCAATGTTTCCAATTTTATGAAGAAAAAGAAAAAAAAAACCTTCCCTGTGACAGCCCACATGTTGCCTCAAGTGAGACTCAAATTAATGACCTTTGGAAGTGGAGCTGAACATGCTAGCCAGCGAGCTAAAGGTCAGGCCTAAAGCTGTGTAGTTGGACTGCGGTTTGATCCTCAAAGGACTCAAATTTGCTGTGACAGCCCAGAAAGCATAACTGATGAACCAGTCTCACTCCATTACTAGCGCCAGAGAAAAAGAAAAAAAAAACAGTCCTGCACTATAGACTCAAAGGCCTTTTGTAGCGTAATCCACCTCGAATGTAAGCTGATTCTGTTTTTATTGCACTCTGCTAGTGCAGATTTGGATTGATTGAGCTCTTTAGGTGGTGGAGTTTTTGTAAATCTGCTCTGGCCAGCTTAAAAACAAAGGTGGATAAGATACGTCCTGATGAGAAGGGACATTGCTCCCACTCATAATTTTTCTCTCTGCTTGAACAAGGTTTGTTCCTCTGAGAGGTAAAGTCATCCACCATTATTAGCAGCCTAGAAGTTCTCCTCACATACTATAAATATACAACAACGTCAACTTGTAATCAAAATGGACCATTTACTTTCTTAATACACATTCCTAATCTCATTTTCTCATTAAATACCCAATACTCATTAAAAAATTTCGCTTTGAAATACATCACATTATGGAGGTAAAATGGGTTGCGAATAATGTTTCATGTTGTAGTCTCCAAGAAATCCAAACGAAGGTTTTATGGCTTTTACCCTGTTAATTAACGTTAGCGTATGCTAGTATTATTATTATTTTTTTACAATGACACAATGTTCTTTTATCACATTATAGAAGTAAAATGAGTTGTTGAATTAAAAAAAAAAACTCAATAATACCATATGTTACAGTGATTTTTTACCACGGTAAACAGGTATTGTTAAACATAACATGAGATGCTTTAGGAACCATTCTTATCCTTGAAGTCTCTATTAAATCAAAACTTATGTTTTATGGCTTTAAAATTCTGTCAGTTAGCATTAGCACGTGCTAGCATGCTTCTAAAAATGTACTAAATGTTCTTTACCAGATTCATATCGCAATATGGAAGCAAAATGGGTTGCAAATGGTGTTTCATGTTGTCTTGAAGTCAAAATGTCAAAGTGTATCTAAGAGTTACTTAACTGAACCAAAAAAATTAAAAATAATAATAATCCCATATGTAACAGGTGATTTTACCACGGTAAACAGCTGTTGTTAAATTCAAAATGAGATGTTTTAGGAACCAGTCTTATCCATGAAGTCTTCAAAACTATTGTTTTATGGCTTTTAATTCCTGTCAGTTAGAATTAGCATACTTCTAAAAATTGACAAAATTCTCTTTTACCAGATTTAAATCGCATTACAGAAGTATGGGTTGTTGTTGTCTTGAAGTCAAATTGCAGAGTTCTGTTTCTGAGAGTTACTTAATTGAAAAAAAAAAAATCAATAATACCATATTACAGTGATTTGTACCATGGTAAGCATGTTAGATGCAAAATGAAATGTTTCAGGAACCAGTCTTATCCTTGAAGTCTTCAGGAAATCAAAACAAACGTTTATAGCTTTGTGTTTCTGTCAGTTAGCTTTAGCATGCTAGCATACTTTTAAAAGTAAACAAAATGTTCTTAAACCAGATATACGCAATTTAGTCTTTTTCTTATAGTAAAGCAGACAAACATATTCATGATTTGGCTTGTTTGCAGAGGCTTATACACGTTTTATGTCTAATAAAATGCTCTCTAGACATCGTTTGATATGTTTTGCCTTTTTGAACAGTTCACACAGGTATTGCAGGTGTGGAATGTCGGCTTTTTACAGTGGATTCAAACTTTTGGAGGTCTTTAATACCAGAACAATCTCCAATTTTAGGTTGCCATTAAAGTATACTGACTATTTCTTATTAAAATCTTTTGCGTTTTAGCTAGATTAGAAGCACCTGAGGCCAACGCTTTACGATAGCTGACTAGCATATCAATGATATCCACTTTGAACCTTCTTTTAGCCACAGTTCTGATCTGTCCTTTACTGTTAATTAGCATCATTAGGTTTTTCACATGATGCCCTGGGGTGTTTTCACTACAGCTGCCCATTCACTTAAAATTCTCTTTAAAGGATGAATAAATTGATGCAAAATATGATAATGTCATATTTCTGCAGATCCCTAGATGTAAAACATTTCATTTCTGTAATTATGGGTATAATTGTACCTCAATTGCAGTGGTGAACCTTGGGAAACACATACTTAAGCTAATACCTCATTAATGTGTGTATCAACAGCAGTGTTGTAAGACACTCAGAGGTCACACTTGCCCGCACAAGGGCTGGAGTCGCAGAGATGGAGAGATTTCTGCCGAGACTGGGCTTCATAAACACAAGTCCTTAGGAATAAATAAATCCTTTCAGATTTGATGAGCTCTGCAGGAAAAAAAAAGTAAAAATGTTTGGACATCTTCCAAGTTGGAGTAATCCGTATTTTCCCCACACCTTCATCAAAAATCCAGAAACGGTGAATGAGAAAGGCAAATAATGGCTGTTGAAAATGATTGCATAACATTGAAAGACAGGCACCACAGTACTTTACTAGCATGTTAAAGAGGCATATAAAGGTACATTTTAAAATTAAGGCTTGTGTATTTAGTACAAAATCATGTTATTTAAAAAAAAAAAAAGTTAATTATTGTAATTGTTTTCATATCGAACGTAACTATACTGTATTCTATATAAAATGGAACAACCGTTTTATAAAGTGATTTTTCAATAATATTTACAAAAAGGACCGCAATTTCCTGGGTTTAAATAAAATATTTTTGTTATAAGAGATGATAAAAAAAAAAAAGAAAACTGACAACTGTGTGTAACATTTTTGGCAAGACAAATATGTAATTTATTTAAGCCACGACATAAACTTTATTCCTTAAAATAAGTATAATGAACTACGCAAAAAGCATTTAGAATGTCTCCAGGACGTTTTATAATTACCGAAAATTCAAACATTTTCATACCTTACGCACGTTATCACATCCGTCAAAAACGTTGGCTGATTGTTGGTTGGAATATTAGAACTAAAAAAAATTCTACAATTCTAAAAAATTCGTAACGCACTCATGGGTATCAATCACTTCACCGAATACTTGCTGGCTAAGAAATAATAATAAAAAAACTATTACCTTATGATCCATCTGTTTTCAAATCCACACCATTTGAATATCACAAGATGTCTGTCAAAAAATAACATGCATAATGCGCGGTAGTTAGAAGAAGCCTTCCAAGGTTCACAAGTGCATGAATTACTAGGAAAACCCAGACTCCCAGATGTTTTGTCTATGTTTTTGCTTTCCAAGAAGAAGAAGAAGAAGAAGAAAACGGTGGCATTAGCTGCTTCAACATGCTGTCTGTCAGAGACTGTAATGTACATAATATATAACACTTATTCTATTTCACATGTTGTTTTTCCAAGTATATATTATGACATATATACCGTTTAGTATGCAGTATAGTGTACACTAATATTACAAACATGTCCTTTGATACCGCACACTGTTTCACATACTATTAGTGAATAGGCAGTATACAGTAAATAGTATGCAGTAAAAAGAACACTAGTATTCTGACAAAATGCATAAGCGAACCGCGATATTTTGACATTAAGCATGAATAGTGTCATGTGTATATTGTTGGTTTTCTGGAACTCATATATCCAAGATGAGGGTCTTGCAGCCATAGTATCCAGCATGTTTAAGTAGCTTTAAGTAAGACAGATGATCCTGCAGTGCTGGTTTCTATTGAGTAGATTCTTCTTCTGTACCCTAATTCTCTCTTTTCCCCCCCGAAGCGGAGTTTTCGCTCAGCCGTTGTCTGTCACTTCAGAGCGGAGGAGAGACACGTCTCCTAATGGAGCCACAGAGCTCCTATCAACCGTGTCCTTGTGCTCGCGATTTTAAATGACCATCATTCACTATGCATTTATGACTTCATGCAATTACATTTTATTGAGGGAAAATGCTGTGTTTGGATTATTAAAGGAATAGTTCATCCAAAAATGTCATTATTCACTTACCCTCGAAATGGACTGAACCCAAATGCTTTTATTTATTTTTTTTCTTTTCCAGAATCTCTTTTCCTACAGTTCATTCAACAACAGCTCATAGTGACCAAGTTTGTAATGCTTCAAAAGCACATTAAAGTAACAGTTCACCTAAAATTAAAAATTGGCTGAAATTGTACTCACCCTCAGGCCATCCAAGATGTAGATGAGTTTGTTTCTTCATCAGATTTGGAGTAATCTAGCATTCCATCACCAATGGATGCTCTGCAGTGAATGGGTGCCGTCAGAATGAGAGTCCAAACAGCTGATAAAAACATCACAATAATCCACAAGTAATCCACACGACTACAATTTATCAATTAACATCTTGTGATGTGAAAAAGCTGTGCGTTTGTGAACTATTACTATAAAATAGTCCATACAAAATGTGTGCTTTCAGAAGATTTGAAATATTGTGCATGATAGTTTTACAGTATGTATAAAAAAATTTTTAAAAAAAAGGATTATTTCAACAAGTAAAAATGTTTATTGACAACCTCAGGAAGTATTTTTATTCATTTTATAGGAGGTATTTTCAACTCTGTTACCTAAATTATGAACATTATGACATGTCTAAACACTGTTTAAAAGTGATACAAGTGTGATATTGATACTGTATTTTCAAGCAATAAACATTAAATAAGCTTCTAAATTACATGGACAACATATATAACATTAACTGTGGAAGAATGATTTACAGGGTTGAACATTTAAATTAAGCTATAAGTAGGCGCTAGGATGGGACCAAATGATGGTTTGTAGTTATTAATTAATTTTTATTTCCTATTAACTGAAGGAAAAATATTTGTAGGATAATTTTTTCACAGTTTTTCATTTTTAAATATGGGGGGCAAAACCTGCAGTAACAGGGTTGCAAGTATAATGTGAGACACAATTAATTAGAATTAGTTAATACTTAAAATCAATTATATGATGTTTGTGATTTCTGGAACTCTGTTAAAAAACTAGAACGTGATATTTTTTTTCTAGGAATAAACATCAATTAAAAGTCTAATTTAAATGTACTGCACGGATGAGATACTGAAAACACCTGTGTGAAGATTATTTAGAATATAATTTTTTTTGTTCAGCAGATGGAAAAAAGTGGAAGAATTTGGAAAGACTTGCGGTGAGTAAATAATGATAAAATGTTAATTTTTTTTTATCTTTTAAATGTTTCATTTAAATCCCTCACATTTCTGGCTATGTTTGCAGGAGTAAACTCTGCTCAAAGGTTTATGGTCTATTTATAGATACGTAGAGGCAGAAAGTAAATTAATACAGCATAATATGGTTCAGCATGAAGAATCTGAATTGGAAATTGATTATGGCGGAACCTCTGAGAACACTCTGTGAGGTTGTGTGACCAAAGTCTAATTTTCATCTACACCGTCAACCATTTATACTGCAGATGGTGTCATCCAGATGTCACTTCGATGTGACAGTTTCAGGCTGATCGTGGAAAAAAATATCTTGAGTTTACAACAACAAATCAAAGCAAGTGACATGCTTTCAGTCACATTTATTAATGCTGTAAATATAGAATATTTTGGTCAAAAAGGAACTAAAAATTCAGGTGGGGATTATTAAAATCAAGTCTGGCTGTTTATGGAATTAAGTTAATTATAAGGACAAAATTTCACCAGTTTATAATTTAGGGATATAAAACTAGAATAATGGCCGCACATGGACAATCCGCAGGTATTTTAATTAATTTTTCAACTCTGTTACCAAAATTTGGACATATCTAAACACTGTTTAAAAAGTAATCAGTGCGATATTGTTTTTTTATACTGTATGTATATATATATATATATATATATATATACTGTATATATCCCATAAATTGAAGTAAAATATGTGTTGTATCATTTTTTTCTTGGGTAACGGGTTTGAATGTTTGAGATGGATGAATGCAGTCAACACTACAGTTTGTCTGAAATTGAGACAAATAATTAGATTTTTTACTTGTCTTAATACCATGTCCAAATAATAAAAAAGGATAGAAAACTTGGATAGGGGACACACATGGAAAATCAGGAAGTATTTTGGTTATGTTTTCAACTCTGTTACCAAAATTGAGACATCGCAACACTGTTTAAAGTCAAATTTGTGATATTGTTATTTCATAGCAATGGACATTGAATACAATTTTAAATCAAATAGATAACATTTATAACACTGATTATGGCAGAATGAGTAACAGGGTTGACCAATCAAGTAAAACTGTCAGTAGGGACTAGCTGGTATTGGACCAAATGCTGGTTGCTGTTATTGATTAACTTACATTTCCCATAACTTAAATTAAAATATGCATTGGGTAATTTTTTTCTTGGGTAACAGGGTTGAGTGGTTGAACAGGATGAATATAGTCAACACTACAGTTTCTCTAAAATTGTGAAAACAGAATGAGATTTATTATGTGCTTTTACTTGTCTTGCCATCATGTCTTCATTTTATTTGTTTTTTTTATTATGCAATTTGTGACTGTAATGCTTCAAAACAGGGGTTCTCAACTCTGGCGCTCAAAGTCTACTTTCCTGCAGAGTTTAGCTCCAACCTTGATCAAACTTGCCTGCAGTAACTTTCTAGTTATCCCGAAGACCTTGATTAGCTTGTTTATGTATGTTTGATTAGGGCTGAATCTGAACTCTGCAGGAAAGTGGATCTCGAGGGCCAGAGTTGAGAACCCCTGCTTTAAAAGAAAGTCATGGACATCAGTGTGTATACTGCATTAAACCACACTAAAAGTTCATTGTGGTTTATTAGAGGAACATAATTCAAAAATATTTATTTCCCTCCAAAGACTCGTAGATAAAATTGAGAGTCTACAAGAAAAGCTGGATATGAAATTATACCCCCTTTGAGAATAAACGGTCGTGCTGTGATCTGCCAGGTGAGGAGAACATTGTATTCTCTTCTCTGATTGTCTCGCAACGACTGCAAAACAGCATTATCATTTAGTTTTTTTATTTGTTTGCTATTAGTTTTAGATTGTTTCCTCTTTTTCTGTTGTTCATCTGTGATCCTGACTGATACCTCAACTTCTCCATCGTAACACTGATCATTCTGAGGGCAAAGGAAATGCCATTTCATTTCAGAAGCATGGCCATCAACGTCTCCTTTTCTCCAGAGAGAAAAATCTCTACATCAAGAGAATAAAGGTCATTCCTTTTTAGATTTAGCAGCGCAGTACAGCTTGTACAGGAGTCAAATGGAAAAAAAAAACGTGTCCTTGACCTCCAAATCTGATGTATGCCTTTGCACGGCCTGTACGGATGAGGGAACAGCATGCAATGGCAACTTCAGATTGGCTTGCAAATAATAGTTTGTGCTCGTATAAATAATGATTGTGCTCGTCTAAAGTTACACCAAAAAGAGTTTTCAAATGTAACTTCAAAGGTATAGTTTTTTGGTGGTTATGTACACGATACAAAAGACATTTCAGAAGACTTCAATGCAAAAACAAAGCAAAAATTTTACAGTAAAAATTGTTTAAAAAAAGACATATTACACATTGTATTGTAAAATAATGATTCTTGTTAATACTTTAACAAAATATGAATTATCTTGCAGTTTACAGTAAAACTATTTATATGTTATTCTTCATTTTTGTTATTATTTATGCATTTATATGTATTTGTATGTACTTGAGTATTGTGTTACATGTTTCAGTTTAGCTACTTTAGTAAATGTACTGTATTTGAGACAAATTTTGTTACATTAGATTTTTTGTTTTGATTGATTTACTGTAAACTTTTACTCTCAAAATTCTAAATAATAAACAGATCATAACAGCTTTTATACATTTAAATACAAATGGAAATGCTCTAAATTATAATGTTACATGTTATTAATACCGCATAAATTATAATAATTAATATTATGATTTCATAAATGATTTTATAAATTAAAATATAAACAAATGAAAATGCATTTCACATACGTCATCTTTTAACACTCACAGCATTGATTACGCAAGACATATTCCTAAAATGTAGATATTTTTGAATTCAAAATTCATAAGCATGAGTTCTAGGGTATTTTGTACAAGGTAAACTACTTTAAAATCACCGTTTGCATTTTGAAATGGATTCTGTCATTAGACTGGGTTAAGGCAGGGTCTGTGTCTGAAAAACAACTAGAAAAAAATTTGACAAGCCTACATGTGCACGTCCCCAGTGAATCCCTCCCCTTCAGTGATGACCCGGGACCAAGACCATAATTTCCCGCGCCACTGTGAAGTCCTCTGAGACTCACATCCATCTGTTTGTAAGGCCCCAGCAGTTGTGTTCCCTGACAGGAATTATGATCCTCTCCACCTGGACCCGTGTTCAGCAGTAACCACATGTGAAACGCTTCCAGAAATCATAATTTTTGCACAGCTGCATGACTCATCAATGAGTTTTAGCACTTATTTTGGCTTACAGCATATAAAATGTGCAGCACACTGCACTTTGGTGGGAAAACAGGACTTTTATCAAATAATAAGAGCTTGAAAAATGAAATACTGAAAAAGAAATAAGCAAGAATGTGCCTCAGAAATGGACAAAGGGTGTTTGTTGTCACGTGTATGTCACTTTTAGGGTCACCTGGGTTTTCAGAGCCCAGCGGCAAAGTATTTGACGAGTTGCAATGCAAATGCGAATCCCTTCACCAAACCCAACACTAAAAAAACAAAAAAAAAAAAAAAAAAAGATTAAATTGCATTGCATTGCAAAATGAATGACTGAATGAATAGCATTTAAGTTGTATTATTTTGATACAAAATTATATTTTTAGTTATTTTCTGAAGCATTTTCTGATAAAGTAAATAAGTGTACATATATATTTTACAATAAATACATGAACAAATATATAATTTGTATATAAGCATTAGTATTTTGAAACAAAAATCTATTTGATTTCTGGTTTTTCAATACAATATTTACCCATCTAAAAGTAAGAGGCAAATTATTTTTTCTTTGTATTGTTAAAAACCTTACTAAAGTTTAATTAAGATGTATAATGGGTAAGAAAAATAACCGTAATACTTTGGTGTATATTTTATGCTGCGTGATCAGCAATAACAAAGATAAGAACAGAAGATTGTGTATCAGACTAATTTTAAAGCAATACTAGTATTATGCTAATTTACTATGTAGCTTGCATCCCAAGTTATTCATAAAAGCTTTGCTTACGGGATGTTTTGTGAATTTCAATTGATTTGTCACTCCAGTGCTCACAGATCCTGGACGAGAGAAACACTTTTCCATTTAGAAAATTAAAACAGCTCTCATAAATCATCTTGAAATATTAACATCACCCTTCCTGGAATTTAATAAATACATAAAATCACAGTTTATTCCTTTTGCTTTTGTTTGCATGTAATAGACAGTATTATTGCAAGCATTTGTATTAATGCAAAAATAAATACATTTTATTATAAACATTTTTATTATATTAAACAAACATTTATTACATGTATAGACCTATGGAATTAATTTTAAACTAACACTATACTGTACATGCTTATTTTGTTTCCCACTTTTGGATTTGAATTCAAACCATATACAGTATATAAATATTTCAAGGTAACTTCATATATTTCTTCAGTGCTGAGTGTACACGTCAATGATGTCCTAAAAGTTTTTCCTTTGCTTTTTTTTTTTTGCATACAGACAACTTTGTCAAAACAATCCCTGTTCAAACAGATCTGCGAAACAGACTAAAAACGCTGTAGTATTCACGCCAGTAGATGGCGATGTCACTTTGTAAAGAAACTACACAAACACGTAACTTTTTCGCATTTTTGTAGACAATAATGGTATCATTTGTAAAAACTTGCACGTTGAAACCCGTTTTCAAAGTTTGCATTTTTAGGCCACCAAACGTTGTTGTCGTGTAAATGTTTTTCGTTTTTAGTTGAAAACAGTGTAAACGTCCCCAAAGATAGAGACTTCCATTCAGTCTGCTGTATACTGTGTGGTGAATACAGCCATGGAAAACTGATGTTATTTGATTTTATTTTCCTCATACATACTAACTCACACAGCAGGAGCATAATGACACAGATGTCAAATGGATAAGCAGAAAGAGAGAGAAAAAGCAAGAAACATACAGCACTCAACTGAAACAGTAACTCAAGTTGACCAACAACATTTTACAAGAGTACAAAATGAACACTTTAAAACATGAATCAGCGTTTTACCTCTGGCTGTGGTTGAGGTGATTTGTCGGTGGTAGATTATATTCTTCTGGCTTTGACGGTATTTAATGTTGTCAGTGGTGTCCGCCGTTCAGGCTGAGGGAGGTCCGACCATTTGCATGGCAAACGAGGAAAGTCGACAGCCAGTTTTATACCTCTGGTGTCACATTTAATTAGACTTTTCTTTGAATTAATAGACCTCAGCCATTACATTGATCTATTCGGTGATTGTGGTTTTACTAAGCAGGATGTGTTCCTGGTTGAACATCCTTAGAGGGAGAATATGTACCAGCCCCTTTACACTAGTTTTTTTTGTTTTTGGTCCCTGTTGACTTTCACTGTATGGACAAAAACAGCTGAAAGATTCCTAAAATGTTTTTGAGTTCCATAGACAAAAGAAACTCATACCGTTTGGAACGACATTAGAGTGAGGAAATAATGACCAAATTGTAATTTTTGGCTTAACTATCCCTTTAATAGTAGTCATTTTACATAAAATGATGTAACTGTGTTTGCTACAGAGCACCTGCTTTTGTGTTCCCAAGAAACTTTGTTCACATTCAAACTTCTGCGTTCCCCCGAAAAAAACTTTCACGTTCTCCCCCCAAAAAAGTTAAATTCACTCAATTTTTTTTACATTTACCGTTTCATTGTGCTGACAAATTTTGCATTCATTCCTAAAAACTCGATACATTTTGTTCACTCACAAAACTTTTTCATTCACTTGAGGAACTATGCGCTTGCTAAAACGTTGCATTCGCTCGCAAATTTTCTGCATGCAAGTGCAAACTGGTAATGAAAAAAGTTTGATAGGAGGCTTAATTGTATTCTTTCAGACTTTGTGCTTTTGCTTTTTCTTATGAAACTTTGCTTTCACTCTCAAAACTTTTGCGTTCCCTGACAAACTTTGCATTCACTCTCAAAACTTTTGCGTTCCTCTGAGAAACTTTGAGTTTACTCTCAAAACTTTTGCGTTCCTCTGAGAAACTTTGAGTTTACTCTCAAAACTTTTGCGTTCCTCTGAGAAACTTTGTGTTTACTCTCAAAACTCTTGCGTTCCCTGACAAACTTTGCATTCACTCTCAAAACTTTTGCATTTTTGATAAACTATATGTTTACCCTCGCAAAACTTTTGCGTTCCTCTGTGAAACTTTGTGTTTACTCTCAAAACTTTTGCGTTCCCTGACAAACTTTGCTTTCACTCTCAAAACTTTTGCATTCCCTGACAACCTTTGCGTTCACTCTCAAAACTTTTGCGTTCCTCTGAGAAACTTTGTTTACTCTCAAAACTTTTGCATTCCCTGACAAACATTGCGTTCACTCTTTTGAAACTTTTGCGCTCTTCTGAGAAACTTTGTGTTTACTCTAATAGCTCTTGCGTTCCCTGACAAGCTTTGCATTCATTCTCGAAACTTTTGCATTTTTGATAAACTATTTGTTTACTTTCAAAACTTTTGCGTTCCCTGACAAACTTTGCATTCACTCTCGAAACTTTTGCATTTCTGATAAACTATTTGTTCACTCTCAAAAGTTTTGGATTCCCCAGACAACCTTTGCGTTCACTCTCAAAACTTTTGCGTTCCTCTGAGAAACTTTGTGTTTACTCTCAAAACTCCTGCGTTCCTCTGTGAAACTTTGTATTTACTCTCAAATCTTTTGCGTTCCCTGACAAACTTTGCGTTCACTCTCAAAACTTTTGCGTTCCTCTGTGAAACTTTGTGTTTACTCTCAAACCTTTTGCGTTCCTCTGAGAAACTTTGTGTTTACTCTCAAAACTTTTGCGTTCCTCTGAGAAACTTTGTTTACTCTAATAGCTCTTGCGTTCCCTGACAAGCTTTGCATTCATTCTCAAAACTTTTGCATTTTTGATAAACTATTTGTTTACTCTCAAAACTTTTGCGTTCCCTGACAAACTTTGCATTCACTCTTGAAATGTTTGCATTTCTGATAAACTATCTGTTCACTCCCAAAAGTTTTGCATTCTCCAGACAAACTTTGCTTTTACTCTCAAAAGTTTTGCATTCACTCTTAACACATTTGCGTTCCCCAGACAAACTTTGTATTCACTTGCAAAACTTCTGCATGCAAATACACAACTGATAATGGGGAAAAAAATGTGATAAGAGGATAAATTATATGCTTACGTGCTTTGTGCATTTACATGTGAAATGTTTACATTTCCCAACAAACTTTGCATTCACTCCCAAACTTTACGCTCCCCTGACAAACTTTGCGTTCACTCTCGAAACTTTTGCGTTCCCCAGACAAACTTTGTGTTCACTTGCAAAACTTCTGCATGTAACGCAAAGATTGTAATGGAAAAAAATGTGACAGGAGGATAAATTATATGCTTACACACTTTGGACGTTTTTTGCTTTTACTTACGAAACTTATGCATTTGCAGTCACTCCCAAACTTTTCAGTCTTTGTACTCCCATTCAAAACTTTTGAGCTCCCCTGACAAACTTTGCATTCTCTAAGGAAAAACTGCATTTCCCTGGGCAAATTTGCAAAACTTTTGCGTTCATAAGAAAATCTGCATTTGCTCACAAAACTTTTGCACTCCCCAAAAACATTGCACTCACTCACAAAAACTTTGCATTGCCAATAAATTCTGCATGTGCTCACAAAACCCGACAAACTTTGCGTTCACTTACAAAATTTTTGCATTCCCCCAACAAACTTTGCATTCACTCACAAAACTTTTGTGCTAAAGTGCAAAACTGGTGATCGAAATAATATGAGGTGTAGGGAATATACTTTACTGTATATATTTTATATACTTTAGTGAGCAAATGCAAAGTTTGGTAAATAAATGCAAAAGTACTGATTTTTATTTATTTATTTTTTCTATCATTATGTTCTCTTAATGGCTCTGTAGTTTTCAAACATTTTGGTCACTACAACCGCTACTTTACTGGTTAGTCAGAGTGAGAATTTAACTTGTTGCCAAATAGATGCCAACAAACGGTTCACATGCAACTATAGAGGTAACCACACCGTTTGCACCTTGCAAGTATTGATCAAGTACAGTATGGGTATTATTAAAATGTTCTTATTAGTATGTTCCTACTTGGCAAATTCCCAATCATCAAATTAATACCCAAACTATGCTGAACTTGAGACAACAAAACCCACCTTCTCAATAGTAAAGACCTTATTAAACCCCAAGCCTCAAGTCATATGAACCGAATTTTCAGAACCATGACCAATTGGATGTTTTTCTACATTGTTATTTACAGTCCGAAACAGTGCTAATAGTCTCTTATATTTGCAGGACACGCTTTAATCGGAAAAGATGCTGCTGCATCAGCTCATTGCAATGAACTCTATGAAAAATGTTAAGGTCAATTATTGATCTGTTGCATGTTTGTCGTCTATATCTACAAACCATCGACTGAATTCACCGAAGTACACCACAAACCAATTTGCAGAGAAATTGCCATCATCGACACAATTCCCTCAATCGCACGCCTGAGAGGAATAGCTGTCTTTGCTCTATAAGCGTGGAGTGCTCTCAAATGGCTTGCCTGGATCTGTATTCTGGTTGCGATGTTTTCACTCAACTCTGTTAGATATGTCTTCACGGTTGCAATTAGGTTTTTGTCTAGTATTGCTTTTGATCCAAGCATTGTCTTGCTGTCTTTATGGGTGATAGGGCAGGTTTACTTGTCTATTATCATTTAAATCCTTGATTATTGTCATGCAATATAACTGTACTGGATATTGTGCTGTAATTTACTGATAATACACTGTGTTTGCAGCCTCAAATACTTCCTGGATAGTCCAGAACATTTAAGAGTCATGTAAATAAAGTAAGTTAATTAGCTTTATATATTAATTATTTCTCGATATGAAGTGTCATCAATGCTGTATACATCTAAACACTACATTTAGCAATTCAATATATTATTACACACATTATACATAAAACAGTATATAATTAATGCATTATATATTATTATACATGTACAGTACTATATTTTAATATTTTCAGTATATTGAAAACTGTATAGTATAATATATAAAAAATATTCACAAATATATAAATGATATTATTGACAGTTGAAGTTTCTTAAAAATAACGTAAACAAATATATATCTTGTTTATAAAACATATATTTAATACAGTACATATTTACTACACATTTTAAAAGATTAGAAATTAAAAAGATTTATTATAAATTTAGATGAAAAGTACATTGAAAAAAATACATTGAAAACTATATACGGCTATATATTATAATTAGGGCTGTCAGTCGATTAAAATTGTTGATCTAGTTAATTACATGATGTGACAATTAATTCATCTAATTAATCGCAAAATAAATTTGACTGTGACAATAACAACAACAGATTATTTAAAGCTATTTTTTGTGTAAATTAGAACGTATCAAGTAGACATTACAAAGTGTAGCTTTAGAAATAAATATTTTATTTGATTCAACATAAAATGTATTACACATAAACATTTAGGCTAATGGCCTAACATAAACTATGGAACATAAAAGAAGATAATTTGAGAAACATCTCAGTATTGTTTGTTCACACAATGAAAGTCTTTGGTAACCAAAACAGCTTGTGTTACTTCAAAATATCTTCTTTTATGTTCCACAAAAGAAAGGTTTGAAACGACATGAGGGTGAGTAAATGATGACAGAATTAGATTTTTTTTTTTGGGTGAACTATCCCTTTAATGTTTTTTTTTTATTTTTTATTATTATTTATTTATTTATTTTTATGAAATGATACTCTAATTAAGAAAATAAATCTGCCAGCAGGTGGCGGTATATATCTTCATTCGATTCGTTCAAACAGCTGATTCATTCAGGAATTAAGTAAACGGCTCTCTTTATGAATGGGCCTTTGATTCATTGATTCACCTGATTCGTGCAAAATGGATTCATTCAGAAACTAAACTCTGCTGTGTTTCTCGGAGACGCACAACAGTTCTGCTATGACTTTAAAGGAAATATGTTCTCTGCAAAATTGAGCAACACATAATATTGTGTTTAAAATATAACACAATAACAACTTATTTACTAAACTGTTTTATAAAATCACATTTAAACTCGTGATTTCGTGATATATATATATCAAATATGATATTGTGATATAAATATGAGACAAAAACTCATACAGGGGCATTTTTTGCACCAATATTTTGAATTTTAGCCCATAACTGCATTTATGGACATTTTATTTGTCAACAGTCAACTGTATGAAATGTAAGATGATGTACAGGTCTGGGGCGGGGCCAGTGTGTTAACTGCGTTAAAATATTTTAATCGCGTTATTTAACGTGTTAAACTGACAGCCCTAATTATAATATATAAAAATATATTCATAAATACATAAATTATAATATTAATGTTTTAAACCAATGTATACACACAGAACAATATACATACATAGAAAATGTTGATAATATTATTATTATTATTATTATACATTTTCTATTTTCTAATATTATTATTATTATACATGAAAATAAAAAAAATCAGTTTATTGAAGAAAAATCTTATTTTTCAGTATATTTAAAACATAAATATACAATTCTTTAAGAGAAATAATCTGCTAAAAATAAAATTTATTATTTCTGTAGTGGGGCCAGTGAAAATATTAGCAGGGCATCTAAAAATCTGAACTCAGCAGAAAGAAATGCTTATTGTTGAGCCTTCATAAAACAGATAGCTGCTTCTCTGCTGCATTTCTCTAGCCTTGAAAGGCTTTAAATTGGAAACTGAAATGAAATGTGCATGTGGTAAATATGCAATTCATCTCTCTCCCTCTCTCTCTGTTTGCCATTAATGAACTATCCCTTTAATGTTTTTTTTTTATTTTTTATTATTATTTATTTATTTATTTTTATGAAATGATACTCTAATTAAGAAAATAAATCTGCCAGCAGGTGGCGGTATATATCTTCATTCGATTCGTTCAAACAGCTGATTCATTCAGGAATTAAGTAAACGGCTCTCTTTATGAATGGGCCTTTGATTCATTGATTCACCTGATTCGTGCAAAATGGATTCATTCAGAAACTAAACTCTGCTGTGTTTCTCGGAGACGCACAACAGTTCTGCTATGACTTTAAAGGAAATATGTTCTCTGCAAAATTGAGCAACACATAATATTGTGTTTAAAATATAACACAATAACAACTTATTTACTAAACTGTTTTATAAAATCACATTTAAACTCGTGATTTCATGATATATATATATCAAATATGATATTGTGATATAAATATGAGACAAAAACTCATACAGGGGCATTTTTTGCACCAATATTTTGAATTTTAGCCCATAACTGCATTTATGGACATTTTATTTGTCAACAGTCAACTGTATGAAATGTAAGATGATGTACAGGTCTGGGGCGGGGCCAGTGTGTTAACTGCGTTAAAATATTTTAATCGCGTTATTTAACGTGTTAAACTGACAGCCCTAATTATAATATATAAAAATATATTCATAAATACATAAATTATAATATTAATGTTTTAAACCAATGTATACACACAGAACAATATACATACATAGAAAATGTTGATAATATTATTATTATTATTATTATACATTTTCTATTTTCTAATATTATTATTATTATACATGAAAATAAAAAAAATCAGTTTATTGAAGAAAAATCTTATTTTTCAGTATATTTAAAACATAAATATACAATTCTTTAAGAGAAATAATCTGCTAAAAATAAAATTTATTATTTCTGTAGTGGGGCCAGTGAAAATATTAGCAGGGCATCTAAAAATCTGAACTCAGCAGAAAGAAATGCTTATTGTTGAGCCTTCATAAAACAGATAGCTGCTTCTCTGCTGCATTTCTCTAGCCTTGAAAGGCTTTAAATTGGAAACTGAAATGAAATGTGCATGTGGTAAATATGCAATTCATCTCTCTCCCTCTCTCTCTGTTTGCCATTAACATCAATGAGAGCAACACCTGTGATCATTAGATCTTCACGCTCGTAAAGCGCTTGAATGATGCCTACAGTTAAAAAGAAACCTCGCACAGTAATTCACAATGTCTCTTTTTATGTCTCACGATTACTGTATTATGCAAATGTGATATTATTATTTCATGTTAGAAAACTGAGAGCGTGTGCAGGCCGTGTCGTGAAACTCTTTGTATTTTACTTTCTGTTCCGAACACAGATTTTGAACATTGTGTGTGGCGAGATCTTCACAGGTCTTCATCGTCCCAGCATCCTGGGGGTCTCATGGTCTCATCCGTAGTGGTTTTGTCACTGTGTGGTGTTTAGCATCGGTCGTCATTGGGATTCTGCTGCTGGACTCGCATCCAGCCAGATTGCCAGATTCCCCGCCGTTCCTTCATTCTGTGGGAGCACATCATCCTTCCCCCCTGGCAAGCCATACATCACTGCTTCAGCAGAGCGCTCGGCTCTTTAAGTTGCGTAAACACAGTGTCGGCGAGTCACCCACATCTACAGCTGATGAATAACGCTTCGTCCTGCAAGACTGTGAGAGACGACTCTGCATTCTGACTGCAGGAGAGCTGCAGGTGTGTGTCTGCCCACACACATATATATCTCAATATCCACCCATCCATCTGAATGTCTATCTACATATCATCTGAATAACTATCCGTTCATCTAAATATCAATCTATCTATCCACATGAACATCTATCCATCCATCTAAATATCATCTGAATATCTATTCATTCATTCATCCATCCATCCATCAATTTATCTATCTAGCCTTCCATTCGAATATCCATCCATCCATAATCTGAATATCTATCATGCATCCATTCATGTGAATATCCATCCATCCATCCATCCATTCGAATATTCATCCATTCATCTTAGCATCTATCATCCATCCATCCATCCATCCATCCATCTATTTGAATATTCATCCATTTATCTTAACAGCTATCATCCATCCATTCGAATATTCATCCATTCATCTTAACATCTATCATCCATCCATTCGAATATTCATCCATTCATCTTAACGTATAGCATCCATCCATCCATCCATTCGAATATTCATTCATTCATCTTAACATCTATCATGCATCCATCCATCCATTTGAATATTCATAAATTCATCTAAACAGCTATCATCCATCCATCCATCAATCCGAATATCCATCCATTCATATTAACGTCTATCATCCATCCATCCATCCATTTGAATATCCATCCATTCATCTTAACATCTATCATCCATCAATCTATTATCATCTGATTATTTGTCATCAGAATATCTATCTATATATCCATTCATTCATCCATCCATTTGAATATCTATCATCAATTTATATGAATATCTATATGTACATCCATCCATCTGAATATCTAACTGAATATCCATCCATCCATCATCTGAATAGCTATCATCCATCCATTTAACTGAATATCTTTCTATCCACCATCCATCCAACCAAATATCCATCATCTGATTATCCATCCATCCATCATCTGAATATCTATCATCCATCCATTCATGTGAATATCAATCCATCCATCCATCCGAATATCCATCCATTCATCTTAACATCTATCATCCATCAATTTATGAGAATATCTTTCATCCATCCATCCATCCATCTGATTATCTGTCATCTGAATATCTATCTGCATATCCATCCATCCATTTGAATATCTATCATCCATCCATCTGAACATCCATCCATCTGAATATCTATCATCCATCCATCTGAACATCCATCCATCTGAATATCTATCCCTCCATCTATTCATCTGAATATCCATCCATCCATTTAAATGAATATCTTTCTATCCAACATCCATCCGACCACATATCCATCCATCATCTGAATATCTATCCTTCATCCTTCCTTTCATCAATCTATCCATCTGTTCATCCATCTGAACATCCATTCCTCCATTCAAATATCTAACTGAATACCTGTCCATCCATCCATTTATCTGAATATCTGTGCATCCAAATATCCATCCATCCATTTATCTGAATAGCTTTCCATCCATCCATTGTATTCAACATAAACCAAAACAGCCTGCAGCCTGATAAATGTAAAAACTTTTACCTTTTTTAGCAGGCAGGTCTGTGTTCACACACCTCGAGAAAGTTTATAACACATTCCTCAGTTCCACAGTGACCGAAATCTCAAATTCATAAATACATAAAGGTCATAAATGGCTAAACTTTGCCGTTGCTCTCTTCCATTTACACAATATGCTTATCTGAAAAGCTGCAGTTTCCATGGCAACTAAACCAGAACAAATAGGTGGAACTCTGGATGCTTTTAATAGAAAGGTGAGTCCAACATTTCACTTTTTTTTTTGTTCTTCATCTCCATCTTTTTTTATCTAAAGTCTAGATAATCACAAAATTGTTTTTGTACACATTGGAAATGAAACAGGAAGTTAAATGGACCTGCTACAAATCCCCCCCCCCCCCCCAGTTCTACTTTAAATGAATATACTAAAATGATCCCAAAGTAGATAAAAATATAATTCAGCTGTTTTCATACATTTTTGTGCATTATAATACATTTTAGGTGGTCTCTCTCTTAAAGGAACACATTTTAAGCTGCAAAAAGACCAAAAAAGCACTATAAAGTATTTTAAAACAGTCTATATGAAAACTTTAAAATATATTGCAGGCCATTTGGACTATTTTTATAGTGGATTTCATTATATGGAAAATAGCAGCTCAAACATTCTTCTAAATCTCTCCTTTTTTCAGAACTACATGAGGGTGAGCGGATGATATCCAAATTTCATTTTTAGGCAAACTGTCCCTTTCAAATATATAGCACATTTACATAAGCTGTTTGAATGTAAGCATATTATCTCAGCCCATCCGTAAAGGAAGGCCTCTTTTATGTGTTTGTTCCTGTTCTGTATCTCTGTCACTCCTCATTAGATTTCCTCCCACTCAGGACAGCACAGTGTGCTTCTTACACCCACTCAGCCTCCAACAAGCCCACAAAACTGACTTCACTTTCCTGCACATTGTACTCGTGTTACAAATTCTGCTAACTCGTATTGTAGAGTTTATGAGCTCTAATATGCCACTGTCTTCAAAAAATAACCGTACTTGCAGTTGGCATGTAGAAAAGATTAAAAATACCGTAAAATCACTCCATATGAAAACTTGAAAAACTGTGCATGTTATTTGGATTACTTTAATTGTGGGTTTTGGATTTACATAATGTTCATTTTAGTCTTCAAATTTGTTGCTCCAATATTAAACATTTATTTCAACAGCACTGAGACGTTTCACTTTGCATATCTGTTTGCAGCGATACAGACAAGACTGTGTGAGCTATAACAAATACAGTTTTAATCATTTAACCCTTAAATGCATGAATGTTTCGCCAATCATTATTACATATTCTTGTCTTTAGCAACCCGGACATATCAACATTGGCTACCAGAAATCACTTACTCTGCCTTTAATATTAAGCAGCAAAGACTGCTTAATATTAAATTTAAATTTAATGTTTTCAACATCGATTTCAAATTGTAATACTATTTCACAATTTTACTGTATATTGTATTTTTTTTGCTTAAAAAACAGTTTGTGTGTGTTATTATTATTATTATTATTACAAAATTAATATATGCATATTAATGCAATCTATCTAATACGTATATGCATATACTATCCATCCATCTATCTATCCATCTATCTATCTATCTATCTATCTATCCATCCATCTATCTGCATATGCATATTTCCAATGCTAAGAGGACTATAACAGCACTTATTTTTTGCAAAAACAAACAAAAAATAAATAAATTATTTAACATGTGCTCTGCTTTTCGGCTTTAACCCGTCTGAATTGCTCCATAAACTTCAATTGCTCCATTCAAACTGCACATGCCAGTTTGGCTTGTTTTTACAGGCCGCAGATGCTGTTGACAGAGCTCAACTTAAACCAGGGACGCAGCTTCAAAGAAGCACTATGCTAAAAACAGTGTTTGGGTTGAGTAAGACCTAATATTGTATAGCTGTCTGAGTAGATTAGTATGCATGTCTGAAGCTGTCTGAAAAGATATCTGTTTCTGCCAACACTGTTTGAACAAATTATAGTAGGAAATTACATCTGTTTCCCCCCTAAAATCATCATTCAGGTGTCGACAAGACATATCTGACTCAGTTCACAAAATATTACTTATGAGCCCAGAGATTATGAGCACAGAAGGGCTGCCAAGGGGCGACGCTAGAAGTGAGTTTCCAGGGCATGTTTTAAACAGCAAAATATGTCCACTTATTTCAACCTATAAATATTAAAATGTTTAGTGGTTGCCTTAAATTTGTAAGTATAATCAACTTGGTTGCACAAGTCATTTCAAGTTAAATTGCATTAAAATGAATTATCAAATTGAATTTTATATAACTTATAAAAATTTGTTGGAATTGCTCAACTTATTTTGATGAGTTAAACAAATATATTTTATTTTTTATTTTATTTTTCTTTTCATAGTTGTAAGAGCACATATTAGAATGATTTAGATGCTATTGTAGCAATAAATACATATTCTGAATTAGTTTTTATTATTCATTTTAATTTTAGTTTAGGTTTTAATAATTTTGTTGTAACATTTTGTCATTTTTATTATTTTACAAATATTTATATTTATCTTTGTTTTTATTTCCGTTGTAGTTTTAGTAATTTTAGTACTTCATCCTAAATTTATTAGATTTTTGTTAGTTGCCAAGGCATTTGTTTGAATTAAGTTTTTCAGGTGTTTAATTTTAGTTTAAGTCTTAGTAAATTTGTCTTTATTTTGTTATTAATATTAGTTTTATTAAATGTGCCTACAGTTTTTGTTTTACAGTTTAGTAAATCTAAATATATTCTAAAATCGAAATCTTTTCAAGTGTATTATGTATTTATGTTCCAAATATGATATTTAATTTTAGTAAATGATGTAGTAATTTTGTTGTGTTTTCGTCATAATTATTACTTTTTGTTTTTAAATGTCTATATAGTTTTTTATTACATTTTATATGTTGGTTTTAGTTTACTTACTTTTAGTTATTTGAACTTCAACTTGAACCAAACAGAAATGAGAAATATGTAGCTGAAATAAAATAATTATGTATATTTTATTTCAGTTCATATTTAATGTTTAAGATTATTTTATTTCAAGTAATGAAAATGTTTTTTTTTCCTAAATCTAATTTTAATTGTTTATCTATACACTACCTTTCAAAAGTTTGAGATCAGTAAGATTTTTTACTGAAGTTTCTTGTGCTGATCAAGGCTGTATTTATTTGATCAAAAATACAGAAAAAAACCCTGTTATTTTGTGAAATATTATTGCAATTTAAAATAACAGTTTCTATTTTAATATACTTAAAAATATAATTTATTCCTGTGATGCAAAGCTGAATTTTCAGCATTATTACTCCAGTATTCAGTGTCACATGATCCTTCACAAATCATTCTAATCTGCTGATTTTTTATCAATGTTGGAAACAGTTGTGCTGCTTAATTATTATTTTTTTGATTATCTTACTGATACCAAACTTTTGAACGGTAGTGTATATTCAATTGTATTATGTCCTACATGTTATATTTTAATAACAATGAATTTATACTAAATACAGATTCTTCAATTCAGTAACTCTAGGTGCCGTTTGGGTTAAAATCCCGACCCTATAACAGCTCTTGCACGCTGCACAAGTTGTCTCAAACTACTCTTGTCAAACCAAACCCTCTCCAAAATAAGCCTTGTTGACAAGTCGTGTTTACCACAATATTTAACTAATGAATTGCAAAGTGTGGAAGATAGATAGCAGAAATGAGAGGCAAACACATCACAGATTAAATGTCAGATGTCAGCGGGTCTGCCACGACTGAGCGCGTTTTGGGAAACTGATTTGAGATTGATTCTGACACAAGTTAAATGACACTGAGCTTTAGTGACTTGAGCAACAATTCAGAAGCCTTGAGTTTTGCCGTCATCCCGCTCACAGTCTGCAGGGACTCATGGCTGTCAATCCTGGGAATCTATGATGCTGGATATTGAACTAGGGATACGTCTGACAAACGTTCAATCAACGGAAAAAACGTTTTTTCAGATGTTCTAAAAAATATTCACCAATATGTGGGGCTCAATCCAATAGCTCACTGATTTTGGCTCCTTAGTCCAGGTTTTCCTAATTTATCTTAACTGGTAGAGCACTGTGCTAGTATAACGCTAAGGTCACAGGTTCAATTCCCAGGGAACACGCTGATACACTTCAAAATCACTGCTAATGTAAATGCAGCATTACATCACTTGCTCACCAGTGGATCCTCTGAAGTGAATGGGTGCCGTCAGAATGAGAGTCCAAACAGCTGATAAAAACATCACAGTAATCCACCCCACCGCAGTCCATCAGTTAACATCTTGTGAAGTGAAAAGCTGCATGTTTGTAAAAAAAAAACAAATTCATAATTAAGGTGTTTATAGATTTGCTTTCAGCTAAAATAGTCTTCAATCCGTAATATTGCTTACTGTCTGAATCAGGAGAGAAATATGCACAGATCAAGCACCATTTACAAGCCAAAACAGCTTTAAATAAATATGTGGGTGGATTTTGATGTGAAAGACCAAGAGGAGATGGGCTTTTTTTTTTTCACTGGAGGACGCGTTATTATGAATTACGGACTGATATTTTAGCCATAAGCAACTGTTTAAAGTTAAAACATCTTAATTATGGATTTGTTTCTTACGAACATGCAGCTTTTTGCTTCACAAGATGTTAACTGATGGTGTCACACTCTCTCTGGAAGGAAACAAGGAGACGCTGGAGTTAACACGAACAATAGTCTTTAAAGGTGTCATCGGATGCTCATTTTGCACAAGTTGATATGATTCTTTAGGGTCTTAATTAAAAGTCTATAACATACTTTGGTTAAAATTTCTCAATGTTAGTGTAAAAAACACCTTTTTAAACCTGTCAAAATCAGCTCTGTTTTTATCAAGCCATTATAGTCCATGTTGCTTTAAATGTTAATGAGCTCTGCTGACCCCGCCCCTCTCTTCCGAGCTGCTCTCAGAGAGACTGTTTACTTTAGCTGCATTCATCGTGAAACTTGCTAATTAGCGCATTATAAGGAAAGGTGATTTGCAAGATTCATAAAAAAACCCTTATACTCACTTCTGTAGATGAGGCTGGATCATGAATGATTCGAGCGAACATAGATGCATTTAGGCTGATCGGGAGTGGCGCATTCACTTCAAAGCGAAAGTAACGTTAATCCTCTGACAGCCATAATAGCGGCCCACGGTGGAGCCGACGGAGGGAGGAGCCATGGAGGAGGAATGTCCACCGACTCCAGGGGGCCGACCAACGGCGGCGGAGCAGGTGGTGGAGGAGCCCGAGGCGGAGATGGAGAGCCAACGAGCCAGGGGAATGCAGAGGATTCGGGGGGCCAGGGTAGAGCCGAGGGCTCTGGCGACCAAGGCGAAGGCGGAGATCCGGAGATCTGCGGCGGAGCCGGAGCGACTGAGGACCAAGGTGGAGCTGGCGGGAGGAAGGAGCCCAATAGAGCCGGTGGGACGGAGCGACGAGGTGCAGCCGGAGAAGCGGCGTCCTGAGGCGATGGCAGTCGGTGGGACGGAGCGACGAGGTGCAGCCGGAGGAGCGGCGTCCTGAGGCGATGGCGGGTCGACGCCCGACCAAGACGGAGCCGGAGGGACGAGGGAGCCTGGTGGAGCTGGTGGATCGACGGGTGACGCTGGAGGTGAGGGAGCTAGGAGCCGAGGTTGGAGCCGCTGGGTCTACGGGCCGAGGCGGCGTCCGGGCCTCGGAGGCTGGAGGCGAGGTATTCTCCAGCCATGGCGACGCTGGAGGATGGCAGACCTGTGGCGCTCGCACCGTATTGATGTTGGGCTGAGGGTGAGCATAGGGGCTGTCAGACGACAGCGGTGGAGGAGGCTGGAGCGGGTGGGAGGGCAGGCATTAATGCGTCTCCGGGCATTCAGGGCTTAACTCTGGATCAGAAGCCCCCTCTAGGCTGAACACGGGAACAGGATGGCGCTCTGGAGGAGTGGAAACTTGAGGGCGCTTTCTAGGAGCGGGCACTGGAGGACGCTCTGGACTGGATTCGGGGACTGGAGCCCTCTCCGCTTCGCTTTGGCACTTTCGCCGCGCCATACTCAGCTCACCCTCAGCCACGGTGCAGGGGGCGGAGCTCCTCTCCGCACTCACACCGTCCGCGGCTTTCTCCCTCGTGGCTGGCATTGTCGCCGGCTCTCGCACCTGGTCTGACAGATTGAGCTCCACGTCCGGGGCAATCCTCCGCTCCATCGCTCGGCTTTGCGCTGGTTCGTCGATCGCGGCGGGAATTGGCTCTCCGTCATCGGTGGGCTTGGGCTGATGCTCCGCACCACGGGGAGATGGTGGGCTGGGCACTGGGTCTGGAGTGGATCTGACGAGATAATCCACGGGGTAGGATGGCGATCCGTTTCTCGCCAGAGTCCACTCCACAAAGGCAACGAAATCCTCTCGAGGACCATCCTCGAACGACGGTGCTCTGCTCGCGGTGTTCAGGCTCGTGTCATAAAATGGTGCGTCGTCCGGGTAGCTAGTGGTGCTAGCTAACAGCCGGAACAGTCTTGTATGGTCCTCGAGAGATTTGTCCCCCTGCTCCAACAGGAGGAGGAGGAATTCCGGGCGGAAGAAGGGATCCATAGAAGCAACACAACGGAAACAAAAACACTGAGAAAAACGAGAAAACAAATGGAGAGGAAAACACGGAGGTAACTGTTTTTGGTCGGTTCTTCAGTCACACGCTCTCTGGGAGGAAACGAGGAACGAGGAGACGCTGGAGTTAACACGAACAATAGTCTTTAATAATCCAATCAGCGGGGTAGAACAGGCAGGACACTCACATAACGCAGGCAAGGAAGACATTCAACAAGTAGAACCGACAAAGGAAGACTACACAGACTGGGGCTAATAAACACAGGGCAATCAGGGGAACACAGATGCATGGAATCATAATCAAATTAACACAATTAACACAAGGTGAAACTGGGTCACGGGGAGCAAAACACACACAGACGGTCCAGAACCCTGACAGATGGACTGGAGTGATGTGGATTATTGTGATGTTTTTATCAGCTGTTTGGACTCTCATTCTGACAGCACCCATTCACTGCAGAGGATCCACTGGTTAGCAACTGATGTAATGTTACATTTCTCCAAATCTGATGAAGAAACAAACTCATATACATCTTGGATGGCCTGAGGATGAGTGAATTCTCAGCAATTTTTCATTTTTGGCTGAACTATTCCTTTAAACACACAAATATCCCATGTCAGGTTTAACTGCTTCTTTTGTGCACAAGAAGTGGCCTTGGGCCTCTGCAAGGTCTCTTTAGACAATAACAGGAGGATAACAAGGTGACCTTAATTCCCACCCTCACACCATTAGAAACTGCCTGTGTAATGTCTTATATGGCTGACTGCTAACAATCGTCTCATTGAGACGTCCCTGAACATGGGTTATTTGCCTTCAAAATG
Organism: Sinocyclocheilus rhinocerous; assembly: GCF_001515625.1. Classification (NCBI taxonomy): domain Eukaryota; kingdom Metazoa; phylum Chordata; class Actinopteri; order Cypriniformes; family Cyprinidae; genus Sinocyclocheilus; species Sinocyclocheilus rhinocerous. Next base: position 53,658 of record NW_015643341.1, on the reverse strand, counting down.
TAATCATGCATGTAAATGTTTCACCCCCATTGCAAGCCCCCTGGATACTTAAAGCAGTTAAATGGTAAATACTTACTGGGACATGATGAGGTTTGTTTTTATTCAGTACCATTACCACATCTATTTGTTCTGCACTATTGAGTACTTCAAGTGCCTGTTATGTACCTCTGACATTTATAATACGGCAACAAAATCAATTAAAATACTACAACTATTACTACTTCTACTATTACTGATAAAATTAGAATAAATTTAAATAAATTTAAGAAGTCAAACACAGTGTTTATGCTAAATTATTTACATGCTAATCATTTTGAAAATTATTTATAATCATAAGTGAAATAGTGATATCATAACTGACATTATGGTCTACTTATCTGGCTTATACATGCCATATTATGTTATGTAAATATTAACGTTTGTGTTTGTCAGTCGGTTTACTTTAGTAATGCAGCTCAACATTGAACACCCACGTTTTCAGTGGCATTGGTTCCGTAAGTGTTTTTCCAGTTAATTCCCTCTGTAGGGGTTTCAAAAATGTCTAAATATATCAATAAAGCGTTCTAAGCAATATAACAAACCAAACAGCTCATGAATCACACTATTGCAAACTTTGATTTGCAGCAAAACAATTTGAAAATCGAACAAAAAGATAAAATATAAAATTATTTTAATAAAGACAAACTATGCATCGCAAAAAACATTTAATAGTATGTTATCAAATAAGTATTATTATTATTATTATTATTAATTTATAGATACGGGTTATAAGTACAAAACAACACAGGTTGTGTTTATTGCTAAATATTTAAATCTATACAACTATTTAGGTAGTTATGAAGACTGACAAAGAGCTCATGGTATGGCCGTCTTTTAAGAGTTTATATGTTATCATCAAAACATTTCTCCATGGAGAACATGTATATTCAAAACAACATGATATTTTACCATGACAATTTATGCATTTATGATACATGATATAATTTTAATCTTGGAGTCTTTTTTTAATGTAATGAAAGCAAATCAGTCTTTTGAAGTCATGCGTTTACAGAGCATCTTATTTCAGGACAATGGACAGCAACCAAACAAGCACAACATCCAGACAAGACCATGGACAGCACCCTAAACAGCAAAATATCCAAATAGCACCATGGACAGCATCCTACAGCGCAAACAATTGATGGGATGAAGTAACTAACTTTGAATCAATTGAACCTATTCCATTGTAAAATGATTCACTGTTTTGAAGCATTTGAAATGACAAGCTGGTTAGAATGATGTAAATGCAACTAAAACTCAGCTCAAACATACTTACAAACACCTTTTACAAACCAACTGCAAATGTTTTATTGAAAGCGTAATCTGCAATAAACAAATCATTGAATACCATTAAATATGAATTGTCCATGTAATGTGTCGTTTTAATAAATAGTAGGGCTTGTTTTGTCTGATTTATGGAGGGCTAGGTTAATCAGGTAAGATGAGAATATTAAGTACAACGCCTCCCTTTCATTATACAAATGCATCATTGAAATAAATACATTTATTTATAAAACTGATTTGAGATGATGTAAAATCCACAGACACTGGTTCATTGGTTCACTGTGATCAACACCCCCAAGGGAGAAAGAGTAAAATTTTCAAACAGTTATGATATAACGAAGCTGCATTTATTGAAATCATATGACTTTGGTGTTTTGACATGTGCACTGAATCACTGGTTCAAAACAATTGATTTGCAAAAGTTTCGAAGCTTCACGAAGCAGTGTTTGAAAGTACCCATAACTATAGCAAACCACACAGATAGCACCATGGACAGCACCCTAAGAGCAAAATCACTAGTTAGCACCATGGACAGCACCCTAAAGAGTAAATGACTAGATAGCACCATGGACAGCACCCTAAAGAGCACATAGGTGTGTTCAACTTTGTGCAGCACTGCGCAGACCGATCTGCGGCTGACTTAAAGCAGTGCATGCCAGTTAGCATCAAAAACAGATGAGCAGCTGGCTGACTCAGCCGGCGCCATTTCTCCAGAGCAAATGCAGGAGCTCTGATGACGACACAGCTGTCATCAGAGCCAAATTCACCACATGACAGCAATGACATGTGTTTTGGGTTTATTCTAACATCTTCAATTCCAATAATGCTCACAAATCTGTGTTTTTAGAACAGTAAAAGCTTTTTTTACTGTAGTCACAATGTTATATTGAGTCACGTTTTTAACGAAACACTGAAAAGCATATATTTACCACTTTATTGGTATTTAAAGAGTATATGTTTATGTTGAACTTTATTCTTGAACAGATTGCGCTGTTTCTGTTGCTCATGAAAACGTTTCTGAAACGTCTGTGTATTTGACAAATAATATATTTAATTTATTTAATCAGTGATAGAATATGCAAACACTGCACGAACGTCACTCCCGGGAGCAGAAAGTGTCCGACTTGACATCTCTGCTTTCAACCAGCAGCTCTCGTCAATCGTCTGTGCAGTGCAACATGAAGTCGAACACACCTAATGACTAAATAGCACCATGGATAGCACCCTAAAGAGCAAAATGACTAGATAGCACCATGGACAGCACCCTCAAGAGCAAAATGACTAGATAGCACCATGGACAGCACCCTAAAGAGCAAATGACTAGATAGCACCATGGACAGCACCATAAAGAGCAAATGACTTGATAGCACCATGGACTGCTCCATAAAGAGCAAATGATTAAATAGCACCATGGACAGCACCCTAAAGAGCAAAACAAGTAGACAGTACCATGTACAGCACCCTAATAGGCAAACCATCCAGTCAGGACCATGGACAACACCCTTGTCTTCTTAAGATACACTTAAGATCAACTAAGTTTACTCAACTGTGCTATTTTGGGACACCGTGAATATGAACTAAAATGTGCTTTTAACATACTATCTCTGTATATAAAAAAATGTATTTAGTCACCACCTGTAGTACACTTGAGTGTACTAGTGTATGAAAAATGATACTACAAGTGGTAACTAAATCAATTTTTTATATACAGAGATAGTGTTAAAAGCACGTTTTAGTGCATATTCACGGTGTCCCAAAATAGCACAGTTAAGTACACTTAGTTGATCTTAAGTTTATCTTAAGAAGTCCTAAAGAATCTTATTTAGTATATTAAGTACAAAATTAGTGCGCACAAATAGAGCACTTTAAGTACATTATGGAAGTGTAAATTTTTTTTTAACCTGGGCAAAACCAGACTAAGCAAACTATCCAGACAGGACCATGGACAGCACCATAAACGAGAAAATGTCCAGACAGGAACATTGACAACAGAACCAAGAATGGAATCATTCTGCCAATAAGATCACAACCCCTTACAATACAGCACACACTAGAGCTTACAATGCAAATACAGGCCTATCAGATGCCAGCAGATTTTACGTTGGAAAAAAAAAAAAACTGTAGTAACCAATCACAGCTCACAGCAGGGCCAATGCAATTTTACACCGGGCTCAAGACGGCTCCGATGGACTCTCAGCAGTGTGATGTGGCATGTAAAATCCTGGGCCTTTTCCAGGACAGTGGTCCTCTCTGAGTCTGCTGTTGTCTAGGTAAGTGAAGTGGGCAGTTTTAATAAGCCGGGACATCGATTCCTCCCGGTCTCCTCTCCCCTGCTCAATGAGGAAACAAACAATCGAGCACTGTTCCCTCCACAAGAGCTCTACGTCCAGGGCGATCCTCTGCTCAGTCGCTCGGCTTTGCGCTGGCTCGTGGCGGGAATTGACTCTCCGTCATCGATGGGCTCGGGCTGATGCTCTGCACCGCGGGGAGATGGTGGGCTGGGCACTGGGTCTGAAGTGGATCTAACGAGATCATCCACGGGGCAGGATGGCGATCCGTTTCTCGCCAGAGTCCACTCCACGAAGGCAATGAAATCCTCTCGGATTTCAATCTAGCTGGTGGTGCTAGCTAACAGCCGGAACGGTCTTGTATGGTCCTCGAGAGATTAGTCCCCCTGCTCCAGCAGGAGGAGGAGGAATTCCGGGCGGAAGAAGGGATCCATAGAAGCAACACAACGGAAACAAAAACACTGAGAAAAACGAGAAAACAAATGGAGAGGAAAACACGGAGGTAACTGTTTTTGGTCGGTTCTTCAGTCACACGCTCTCTGGGAGGAAACGAGGAACGAGGAGACGCTGGAGTTAACACGAACAATAGTCTTTAATAATCCAATTAGCGGGGTAGAACAGGCAGGACACTCACATAACGCAGGCAAGGAAGACATTCAACAAGTAGAACCGACAAAGGAAGACTACACAGACTGGGGCTAATAAACACAGGGCAATCAGGGGAACACAGATGCATGGAATCATAATCAAATTAACACAATTAACACAAGGTGAAACTGGGTCACGGGGAGCAAAACACACACAGACGGTCCAGAACCCTGACAGATGGACTGGAGTGATGTGGATTATTGTGATGTTTTTATCAGCTGTTTGGACTCTCATTCTGACGGCACCCATTCACTGCAGAGGATCCACTGGTTAGCAACTGATGTAATGTTACATTTCTCCAAATCTGATGAAGAAACAAACTCATATACATCTTGGATGGCCTGAGGATGAGTGAATTCTCAGCAATTTTTCATTTTTGGCTGAACTATTCCTTTAAACACACAAATATCCCATGTCAGGTTTAACTGCTTCTTTTGTGCACAAGAAGTGGCCTTGGGCCTCTGCAAGGTCTCTTTAGACAATAACAGGAGGATAACAAGGTGACCTTAATTCCCACCCTCACACCATTAGAAACTGCCTGTGTAATGTTTTATATGGCTGACTGCTAACAATCGTCTCATTGAGACGTCCCTGAACATGGGTTATTTGCCTTCAAAATGTAATCATGCATGTAAATGTTTCACCCCCATTGCAAGCCCCCTGGATACTTAAAGCAGTTAAATGGTAAATACTTACTGGGACATGATGAGGTTTGTTTTTATTCAGTACCATTACCACATCTATTTGTTCTGCACTATTGAGTACTTCAAGTGCCTGTTATGTACCTCTGACATTTATAATACGGCAACAAAATCAATTAAAATACTACAACTATTACTACTTCTACTATTACTGATAAAATTAGAATAAATTTAAATAAATTTAAGAAGTCAAACACAGTGTTTATGCTAAATTATTTACATGCTAATCATTTTGAAAATTATTTATAATCATAAGTGAAATAGTGATATCATAACTGACATTATGGTCTACTTATCTGGCTTATACATGCCATATTACGTTATGTAAATATTAACGTTTGTGTTTGTCAGTCGGTTTACTTTAGTAATGCAGCTCAACATTGAACACCCACGTTTTCAGTGGCATTGGTTCCGTAAGTGTTTTTCCAGTTAATTCCCTCTGTAGGGGTTTCAAAAATGTCTAAATATATCAATAAAGCGTTCTAAGCAATGTAACAAACCAAACAGCTCATGAATCACACTATTGCAAACTTTGATTTGCAGCAAAACAATTTGAAAATCGAACAAAAAGATAAAATATAAAATTATTTTAATAAAGACAAACTATGCATCGCAAAAAACATTTCATAGTATGTTATCAAATAAGTATTATTATTATTATTATTATTATTAATTTATAGATACGGGTTATAAGTACAAAACAACACAGGTTGTGTTTATTGCTAAATATTTAAATCTATACAACTATTTAGGTAGTTATGAAGACTGACAAAGAGCTCATGGTATGGCCGTCTTTTAAGAGTTTATATGTTATCATCAAAACATTTCTCCATGGAGAACATGTATATTCAAAACAACATGATATTTTACCATGACAATTTATGCATTTATGATACATGATATAATTTTAATCTTGGAGTCTTTTTTTAATGTAATGAAAGCAAATCAGTCTTTTGAAGTCATGCGTTTACAGAGCATCTTATTTCAGGACAATGGACAGCAACCAAACAAGCACAACATCCAGACAAGACCATGGACAGCACCCTAAACAGCAAAATATCCAAATAGCACCATGGACAGCATCCTACAGCGCAAACAATTGATGGGATGAAGTAACTAACTTTGAATCAATTGAACCTATTCCATTGTAAAATGATTCACTGTTTTGAAGCATTTGAAATGACAAGCTGGTTAGAATGATGTAAATGCAACTAAAACTCAGCTCAAACATACTTACAAACACCTTTTACAAACCAACTGCAAATGTTTTATTGAAAGCGTAATCTGCAATAAACAAATCATTGAATACCATTAATTATGAATTGTCCATGTAATGTGTCGTTTTAATAAATAGTAGGGCTTGTTTTGTCTGATTTATGGAGGGCTAGGTTAATCAGGTAAGATGAGAATATTAAGTACAACGCCTCCCTTTCATTATACAAATGCATCATTGAAATAAATACATTTATTTATAAAACTGATTTGAGATGATGTAAAATCCACAGACACTGGTTCATTGGTTCACTGTGATCAACACCCCCAAGGGAGAAAGAGTAAAATTTTCAAACAGTTATGATATAACGAAGCTGCATTTATTGAAATCATATGACTTTGGTGTTTTGACATGTGCACTGAATCACTGGTTCAAAACAATTGATTTGCAAAAGTTTCGAAGCTTCACGAAGCAGTGTTTGAAAGTACCCATAACTATAGCAAACCACACAGATAGCACCATGGACAGCACCCTAAGAGCAAAATCACTAGTTAGCACCATGGACAGCACCCTAAAGAGCACATAGGTGTGTTCAACTTTGTGCAGCACTGCGCAGACCGATCTGCGGCTGACTTAAAGCAGTGCATGCCAGTTAGCATCAAAAACAGATGAGCAGCTGGCTGACTCAGCCGGCGCCATTTCTCCAGAGCAAATGCAGGAGCTCTGATGACGACACAGCTGTCATCAGAGCCAAATTCACCACATGACAGCAATGACATGTGTTTTGGGTTTATTCTAACATCTTCAATTCCAATAATGCTCACAAATCTGTGTTTTTAGAACAGTAAAAGCTTTTTTTACTGTAGTCACAATGTTATATTGAGTCACGTTTTTAACGAAACACTGAAAAGCATATATTTACCACTTTATTGGTATTTAAAGAGTATATGTTTATGTTGAACTTTATTCTTGAACAGATTGCGCTGTTTCTGTTGCTCATGAAAACGTTTCTGAAACGTCTGTGCATTTGACAAATAATATATTTAATTTATTTAATCAGTGATAGAATATGCAAACACTGCACGAACGTCACTCCCGGGAGCAGAAAGTGTCCGACTTGACATCTCTGCTTTCAACCAGCAGCTCTCGTCAATCGTCTGTGCAGTGCAACATGAAGTCGAACACACCTAATGACTAAATAGCACCATGGATAGCACCCTAAAGAGCAAAATGACTAGATAGCACCATGGACAGCACCATAAAGAGCAAATGACTTGATAGCACCATGGACTGCTCCATAAAGAGCAAATGATTAAATAGCACCATGGACAGCACCCTAAAGAGCAAAACAAGTAGACAGTACCATGTACAGCACCCTAATAGGCAAACCATCCAGTCAGGACCATGGACAACACCCTTGTCTTCTTAAGATACACTTAAGATCAACTAAGTTTACTCAACTGTGCTATTTTGGGACACCGTGAATATGAACTAAAATGTGCTTTTAACATACTATCTCTGTATATAAAAAAATTGTGTGTACACTTGAGTGTACTAGTGTATGAAAAATGATACTACAAGTGGTAACTAAATCAATTTTTTATATACAGAGATAGTGTTAAAAGCACGTTTTAGTGCATATTCACGGTGTCCCAAAATAGCACAGTTAAGTACACTTAGTTGATCTTAAGTTTATCTTAAGAAGTCCTAAAGAATCTTATTTAGTATATTAAGTACAAAATTAGTGCGCACAAATAGAGCACTTTAAGTACATTATGGAAGTGTAAATTTTTTTTTAACCTGGGCAAAACCAGACTAAGCAAACTATCCAGACAGGACCATGGACAGCACCATAAACGAGAAAATGTCCAGACAGGAACATTGACAACAGAACCAAGAATGGAATCATTCTGCCAATAAGATCACAACCCCTTACAATACAGCACACACTAGAGCTTACAATGCAAATACAGGCCTATCAGATGCCAGCAGATTTTACGTTGGAAAAAAAAAAAACTGTAGTAACCAATCACAGCTCACAGCAGGGCCAATGCAATTTTACACCGGGCTCAAGACGGCTCCGATGGACTCTCAGCAGTGTGATGTGGCATGTAAAATCCTGGGCCTTTTCCAGGACAGTGGTCCTCTCTGAGTCTGCTGTTGTCTAGGTAAGTGAAGTGGGCAGTTTTAATAAGCCGGGACATCGATTCCTCCCTGTCTCCTCTCCCCTGCTCAATGAGGAAACAAACAATCGAGCACTGTTCCCTCCACAACACCTTTCCATTCCATTAGCTCCACACGACTCAACGCGCATTTCCCTCCTCCTGCCACCTGGGGTGTCAAGAACAGAAATAATGTGATAAAGCCAGGACTTTGTGCCAGTATACAAAGCTTTTTTTTCGCACTGTCATTCGGCTGCTCTTTTGAAGAGTGTTTTTGTCTTGCCGTCAGATGTTATTTGTAATATTCCATGACAATGTGCTTTACAGACAAGGATGTTGAACAAGTAAAATGGAGCATAGAATCTAATGGACGGTATGAATTCCTATCAAAACATCAAAATACATTTGTGAAAAACAAGAGGAGAGCTAGTGCAGTTTTAGAGCTCTGAACAGTTGGAAACGCGATTATTTCGGGAGTCTACATTCGTTGTGCATGGAAGGGGAGTTCAAGGTATGCATTTGTAGGTTGTGTCTTTTGACAGAGGTTTGTACGTTTGTTTCAGGTCAGGCTTTGATGTGGTCCCTGCCCATGACCTGAATGTTAAATCAGACGCCTTCAGACATTTCCTGCTGGCTTACAAGCTATGAAAAAAAAAGAAATAAGAAAAAAACATAACAGCGACTGCACCGACACAGAAACATGTTTGCTGACAACCTGCTTTTGTTATGCTTAGAGATACTACAGTGAGAATAAAAGTTACGCCTTCTTTCTTTGCGTGAAACTTTGGGAGGCGTTATGCAAATCTTCCCACATAGCGACGTAGACATGTGGGGGCGTGTTAGAACGAGCCGTTTTAGGTAGGCGTGGTTGACTCTTAACTTTTATAAAGAATATCTCTTTGGTTTTGAGACTTTAGTCTTTGCAACTTTACAGATCTTCTTTATGCACCAAGAACTTGTAACACTCCAAAGAGAAATGAAAAATTGAAATCGCATCATATGACCCCTATAAGTATGAGTGTAGTCAGTGTATATTTGCAAGTTGCATATCCTGGTATTTCCATTGTTTATTGTGCCATTCTATCTATCTATCTATCTATCTATCCATGAATCCATCCATCGTCATCTTTCTGTCTGTTAAGCTATCAGTCTGTCTGTCTGACTATTTGTGTATCTGTTTATCTCTCAATTTACCCAACAGTCTGTCTGTTTATGGAAATAGACAAAACACACATTTATCCATCTGCAATGTCTTTTCAGCATGTCTTCTATAATGCCACTGTGTAGGCCTATGGCAGGTGACCAAGGTAGGTTTTTCCCAGATAATTTAGCGATATTCTGTGTCCACTACTGCTATTATCTCTATTGTATAACGCTGGTTCTCCCTGTCAGGCTATTGCACAGTAAATGTTCAATTATGAGGAACTCCGGAGGGTGTGAGGCCTTATCTTGAGCCAGAGTAGATAGACACACACCTCTCTGGGATAAATCCTTTGCACACCTCACTGGGGATAATGCAGAGATAAGATTTCCATGAGAAGTAAATCCCTGACTACACCTCAAAAGAGGCAAGAGTAGCATAAGGAAATATGGCCAACAATACAGCAGGAAGGGGAAAGCCGGAAACTTTTCAGAGATTTATACAGTATATAGAGTGCTGGGAAGTCATTTTAGTGAATCACTTCATTTGGACAGTTCATATATAAATCCAATCAAATTGACTCATGGAGTACCACATAAATGTAAGACCACATTAATCAAAAGAGTTCTGTTTATATGTATTGTTTTAAATGTATGATTTCTAGTTTCAACAGCTGCACTGTTTATATTTACTTATTTAAGCTTAACATTTTCACCCTAATTAAGAGGCAGCAATTTTCCAGTTTCCTCAAATTGAACACATTTTACATTCATCAAGCTAAACCTTCAGTCTTCTTACACTGGAAAAAAAAAGAGAGAACATTTTAAGGCAGCAGCTGAACTAATTTTTTTTTTTCACTTATTAACAGACAAAAACACAATATAAAATTTAACATATTTTGAAGTATACAATTTTTAGTTTACAATATTAGTCAATTTAGCCTGTTATATTAAACTGACATTAAAAGTAAACAAAATCTCATATAACTTCATAAAAAGAATGTGAAATTTTGAATGTGATCATTTGATTATTTAGTTAAATAAATAAATAAATAGAATTTTATGTAAATTTAAATGTACTAATAACTGTGCAACAATGTTACCCATTCAGGCATAGAGTTTATTACTATTTATTTTTAATTGCATAAATTTAGTCTATTTTACTTCCATGTTATTATTATTATTATTTTTATTTTTTTTACAAAATTACACAAATTAGAGTATTAAACTTTATTTGGATGTAAAATTTTGGTAACAGGGTCATAAAAAATTTAAATGTTATAAAATATATATTCAGTTAAACTTTCTGAGGTGGAAAATAGTCAACTGAAGTGTACCAGTTACTGTAAGTAAGTAAGTATATATATACTGTATATATATATATATATATATATATATAGCAGTGGTGGACAGTAACAGAGTAGTTTTACTTCGTTACTGTACTTAAGTACATTTTTCAAGTATCTGTACTTTACTGGAGTAGTTTTATTTTGAGTAACTTTTACTTTTACTTCACTACATTCCAGGGAAAAAGAAAGGATGTGATGTTCAGAACATGGTAACTACATCAAAGTGGGAAGTGATGCCGTCTGGGGGCATTTGGCCAGGGGTGTTTTTACACCACAGACAAGGTTTGAGAAGAAAAAAATCATTATGAAAATATAATTATATTTTCCTTAAAATGTTCTTCCTAACTTCAGGCCTTATTCTCATGTCATATATAACTGTGATGTTCTGCAAAACAACAAGCTTTAAAACACTTTTTTCTTACTGGTGAAAATCAGATGGTCAAATCTGTTTTCTCTCAGGTACATCGCAGTGTAAGCTTCATAGTGAACATTACTACATCACTCTCGTCAACATCGTACATATCAACAACAAAAATATATCTCAACTCAATATAGTGGTTATTTTGGGAAAATCCCAGGTATTTTGAGCAGTAGGACTATAAAAAATATGTGCTAATATAAAATTTAATTAAGTAGCCTATATAAAATTGCAAAATAAATCTATCTATCAGTACTTTTTTACTTAAGTACATAAAAAATCGAGTACTTTTGTACTTTCACTCGAGTAAAATTGAAAAAGGAGTACTTTTACTTTTACTGGAGTAATATTTTATTATACGTATCTGTACTTTTACTCAAGTACTTGATTTGTGTACTTCGTCCACCACTGATATATACAGTATATATATATATATTTTATTTTTATTTTTTTCAATTATAGACATAAATGTATCAATAACTACAAATATTTGTTCCCAAACTAGTTACTCCTACAGCTGATTTTAGATAAAATGTGAAACCCTGTTACCCATTCAGGCATAGGATTTATTTATTTATTATTTTATACAAATTTTGTCTATTTTACTTAAATACAAATTTATTTATATAACATTTTATATACATTAATTTTTAGTAACAGGGTTATAAAAATTGTAAACATCATAAAATATACATTTATTTTGACCTGCTCTGGTGGACAATATTCAGGTGAAGGAACCTTACTTAAAAAAAAACAAAAAAAAAACACTCAAGTGTCAGGCCCAATTTTGTGCCCTGTTCATGGAAACCGCCTTGAAATAGCAAAAAGCTTTTTTTCCAGATGGATTATGTTGCCGGTGTTTATCGTCCTCTCAGATGTTTGGCCTCTCTCATAAGGGTCAGCACACTGTTCTGCTATCAGCTCTCTGTGCATCCAGGCCCTTTGCAAAGCTATCTGCCAGCACAGCCAGTCTGTTCCACGCCTATTCCAGCCACTATTTCAGGGAGACATGTATTTTTGGTCGCTGCATGATAGTCATTAAGTCTTTAAATGTATCCCATGGTGCAATTAGGCCACCCACACATGTGAGAAGCTGGCTGGTGATTGGAGGGGGATGTCAGATCGTCGGCCCCCGCGCATCTCCTCGGCGCTTTCACCACAGCTTTAGATTATGACAATGAGAACCATCGCAGGTTAAGAGCAAAGCTGTAATAGATTTTATGTGTGAAAAGCGTCAGTGCATTTTGGCGCTTGTTCTAAAGCTGAACAAATTTAGTGGATGATGATTAGTCCAGCTGTGCTAAAACACACAATATGATATGATATATATGATATGATATGATATGGTAGAGACTCTGTCTTCTAGTTAGAGACTATATCTTTCTAGTGGAAAGATTGTGCTTAATAAATTAGCATATTTAATGGGAACCAGCAAGGGCTTTACACAGTATTTGATCTTATATTTCATTTAATATTTATTTATTATTAATTTAACGTAATGTTAATTACATTTTAATTGAAATTATACAGTATTTGATCTTTTAATGTTAAAATTAATAGTACTTCAGTTTTATTTTCTTAAATTCTTAAATGTGCACTTAAATTTAATAATTTAATACATTACTGAATTTGATTTAATTTTCATTTAATAATACATAATTCCAAATAAACCATACATAACAGTACAATCTAATATATTAGATTCTATATTTTATCATATTTTTTAGTAGTGGAAAGATTGTGCTTAATAAATTAGCATATTTAATGGGAACCAGCAAGGGCTTTACACAGTATTTGATCTTATATTTCATTTAATATTTATTTATTATTAATTTAACGTAATGTTAATTACATTTTAATTGAAATTATACAGTATTTGATCTTTTAATGTTAAAATTAATAGTACTTCAGTTTTATTTTCTTAAATTCTTAAATGTGCACTTAAATTTAATAATTTAATACATTACTGAATTTGATTTAATTTTCATTTAATAATACATAATTCCAAATAAACCATACATAACAGTACAATCTAATATATTAGATTCTATATTTTATCATATTTTTTAGTTATATATATATATATATATATATATATATTCCTATTTCTTCTTAAATATGTAATGTTAATTAAATTTGATTTCATATTCTTTCAGTTTAATTGTTAATATTAAAAATAATGTTAACAATAATATTAATTTATTATTAAATACATTACATTTTAAACAAAATTCAACATTATCTGATCTTATATTTTATAATATTAGTTTAGTTTTATTGTTTGCTATTTTAATAATAATTAAATTTAATTATTTAACAATTTAATATTAATTCAGTTTCATATTCATTTAATTTCAAAATCAAATTAAACAGTCTTTGATCCTTTGATTTCCTAATATTTGTTTAGTTTTATTTTTTTTTCTATTTGTTATTTTAATTTAATTATTTAATATTATTTAAACGTTTTAATACTTTAATATATGTATTCAATTTACTGTTAATTTATTATTCACTCATTTTATTTTAATATTCATGTAACATTGATTTTAAATAAAAGTAAACAGTATCTGATCATATATTTCATAATTTGTAGTTTTTAATAATTGCTCTTTTTAAAAAAAAATTATAATAATAATTTAATTAATTAAATTTAATGATTTCATATTCATTTAATTTAATATTCATTAAATTTTTTATGAAATTAAACAGTATTTGATCTTATATTTCATAATTAGTTTAGTTTTTTTTTATTTGTTTTAGAAAACGTTAATTAAACCGAATAGTCATTTAATAATACCTCAATGAATAATTTAATAATAATATTCATTCAATTTCATTTTTTATTTAAACACTCATCCATCTATCCATCAAGCTGTGGCACTGTGTTAATGTCTTCTAACAGCTGTTAATGCATTTAAATCAGCTATCTTGAGGAAGACATTTCTAATCAATAACATTTTCGAAGTCAAACTGAGATAATTACTGAGTCCAACATTTGCTTTTTTGCAAGAATAATCTCTTAGCAAAATCTATTATTAATAAATAAGATAGTTGAGGACCATTTCTTTATGTACAATAGGTGCTTAATTTATTTTTTCCTTCTAATTTGCACACTGCATGTTTGAACTTAAATGGCTAAAAAACGCTGGTATTACGCTTCTTACTTATTATGGAATTTCTGCACCACTAACATCACGAAACATCACTAACATAAAAAATAGCATATCAAACCATGTCCTACACTAGATAGATTGTGCAGCCCTTCAAGTGTCCCACACTTTCAAAGCATTGTATCCGTCCTCACAATGCAAAGCAGTTTATTGTGTTTCATGTTAGTGCGGCAAATCCTGCAAAAATTTGCCTCGTAATATTCTTAGCCCCATATTGACACAAGAAAAATTTCAGCCGTATCTCTGTCGCCGCTTCATGGTATGAAATGTATTTATCCAACAATACGCAATATGCATCCAGTCAGCGCAGTGGAAACAAATTGAAAACACTATCAACGAGGCCTGTAATGGTTGCTATTGTGTCTTCGCACATACATCAGTGGAGAAAAATTGTGTCATTTTTTGAAATTGCTAATGCATTCTGGAAGCTTTCGAGCTAGAAATGCTTTCAGTGACCTATGGATGTGAGGTTCTTCATATTGTGTCTGCATTCCGTTCCATTCTGTGTCTCTTTGTTAGGCTCTTTATCTTCAGGGTCACTAAGATGACTTCAAAGTAGGGCTGCACGATAAATATCGCACGATATTTAATGCGCATCTCGTCAGTAAAGCCGGTTCTGTAATCAGCGGTAAATCTCTACATGTGCGTGCTTTCACATTGAGCAGCATTTACTACACAGAGCCGTTGTTCACAGACAAGCTGCGCAAAACATGCGACGAGATGCGCATTAAATATCGTGCGATATTTATCGTGCAGCCCTACTTCAAAGGTTAGTTCACCAAAAGGGGGTCTGAATACTTTCCGTACCCACTGTATATATATATATATATATAATTACAATAACTAACAATAAATAATTGTGTGCATGTGTATACAGACAATTAGTTATTATAATTATAAAATTATATAATTATATGTACACACACTGCAACTTGCCAAAACATGCAAACAACTCGCTAAAACAAGCTAGCATCGTGTCAAAACATGCTAGCACATTGTTAATATATGCTAGAAACATTCTAAAACATGTTATCAATGTGCTAAAACTTTTTCACCTTGCCAAACATGCTAGCAATATGCCAAAAAATATTAGAAGATAGAAGATTGCTAAAAACTGATTACTAAAACACTAATATATATATATATATATATATCAAAAGTACGTCAGTACACCTAAATGAAATTCTGATATGTTTTCAGCCTCTGCCACATCAATATATGAGTACATGAACAATCTCTATAACCAAGTCACTTCATGAGCATTTTATAGTTTCTTTTGAGAAAAACTTTTGTCATCATATAATATACAAACAGAAACTTCTTAAAGGTCTTCACAGCAACCCGTCAAAATAAAAGGTCGGTTTAACTTGAAGAAACTGTGACATAAATATATTACTTAATGTAATGATAGTACTAATAATACTAAATTATTATTAAATCATCATTTTTAATGAATATTTATTAGAAAAAAAAAATTCGAATTTGGGAATTATATACACACACAGCAATGTGCCAAAACATTTTAGTAATGTTCTAAAACATAAAACATTGTGTCAAAACATGCTAGCAACTTGTTAAAATATGCTAGAAACATTCTAAAACATGCTATCAATGTGCTAAAACATGTAAAAAAAAAACATTACAAAACATGTGCTAAAATGTTTGTAACTTGCCAAACATGCTAGCAATGTACCAAAAATGTTAGAAACTTGCTAAAACATGTTAGTAACGTGCCAAAACATGTTATCAACTTCATGAAACATGCTAGCATCTTGTTAAAACAGGCTAGAAATGTTCTTAAACATGTCTTCTTGAAAAAAATAAACGCAGAAAAAAAAGTCAGAAAAACACTGATTAAAATAAGACTAAAATAACGTTTTGTAAATGTAATTTTCAGTACAAACCTTAAAAACATAATATCCCAATCAAGGAATTTGAAACCTAATTGTCTCCTGAGTCCTGACAGCCACAGAAATATTATAATTGGTTTGTTAACATGTTTAAGGAAACCCTGAGACCTCAAGCCATCAGACTGAGAGTGGTTAGATGGCCTTTGACACCCTTAAACAACAAGAGACAGAGATAAGTGGGGTCCGTGTGAAATATGATTAAACTAGAGGCTTGTGCACGCCTATGATTTAAAGAGTGTGCTGCAAACAATTCATCTTCACAACCCACACACAGCTGTTTTTTTTTTTGTTTTTTTTCTGGAACAAAAAAACTAAAAGCGGGAGAGAGGAGGACATGCCGTGGGGTAGGTGGACCAAACTGGGCCAGAAAAAGCATGTCTCTTTGGGAATATTTTCACAGGTAAACACACAAAAATTAATATGTGCAAATGCCAGGGTTGGAAAGCAGTGGAAACGCAGTGTTCTACTTTTTTGCTATGCTTTGTACACATCTACTGCAAACGCAGTGTTTCAAAAATAAACATAAAATAACACACTTACCTTTTCCCCCCCGCTGTAATTAGCACATTTATCGTACGGTTGGAGACGTCTAAAGTGTAAATGTATTGCTTTTGTATGCTCTCTGACGAAGATTTAAACTACCCTGACCAGAAAATCGCCAGTGTTGGGGAATAACTACGTTTTTCAGTAGCTTGCTAGTAGCTCAGCTGTTTTAATTTAGTTTAGCTTCTCTATAGGGCTAGCCTACCTTTTCCAACAAATCGCGGTGTATCGCGACCAAACAAGTAGCCTACAACAGCTCTCTCAACTCTCGTGTTGGTAAGTCCGATTCATTATACTGAATCGATTCATCCCAATCCTCTCTCACACGTATCTGTGGATGGAAAGCCTTTTAATAGTTCGTGAATCGGCTCGTCCTAAAAGTTCTTCTCTCACACACGTACTCTAGTGTTGATACTGAACGGTTACTTATAGCGAATCTTTGCATTCTAAACGGTGCTTTGAAAATTCGTATTCTAGTGAATCGATTCATTCAAATCTGCTCGCTCACACATGTAGCTTTGAAAAATCCAATTCATTCTAGTGAATCGGTTCATCCTAAAGGATCCTTTCTCACACATATGCTGCGTCTCAATGTGCCTACTTATACTACGCCCTTAAAGTATGTACTCTTTTGGTGAAGAAAAAGTACACACTTTTGAGTGTGTAGTAGAAGAGTAGGCAAGCTTTGGGACATACTATCACGTCACACAACTTCGTCTTTAACGGACGCTCTGGCGCATAGATACACGCACCCTGTGAACTCTGCTCATATTTTATGCATAATGATGCAAAAAAAAGTTAACGACCAAACGGATGTTTATAAAAGTTTACATTGCTGTTGCAGATGAAATATAACACAGATAACATTAAATAAATATGTTTTACCAGGTTAAATATTGAATATTAGTAACTCAAAACCCCTTTTTCTAATGCTGCGTTCAAGTCCTCCTGGGACGTTCGTACTTACGAGTTGACAAGTCGTAATTACGACGTCAGGTGCGT